>NW_015386397.1:5326935-5337880 GCF_001527695.2 Protobothrops mucrosquamatus
TCCATCAAGCGGGATTGGCCTAGGGGGGGGATTGTATAGGGATTTTAATAGGGATTTTATAACTTTTCTAAAAATAACAGGCTAATTTAATATATATTTTAATTGTTTTTAGATATTTATTGTATAGTTTCGTTTTTTATTTGCCTGTAAGCCACCCTGAGTCCTTCGGGAGAAGGGCGGGGTATAAATTAAAGTAATATAATATAATATATATAAAAAACCACTGGCTCTAGAAGGGAGTGGTTAAGCTGCTAGTGTTGAAGCTGGTTCAATACTGCTGTTCTGTGCTCTAGGTTATTTTCTGGAAGAATGTCCTCAGCTAGGTTTTTATCTTTTGAACAGAGAAGATTTTGAAACATAATTCATGCACATTAATACATCAAAGATTTTGGTGGTGCAAAAGGAAATCAAATAAGTGAAATCCATTGAGCTTCATACTTTTCCCCCAATTCCATATAAGCTGCTATAATGCTGATAACTCCCTAATCTAACGACAGTGCAAAATGGGAAATTTAAACTGTAATATAGGGAAGCCCTTTGAACATGCTAAGAATTTCTGAGTCAGTGATGAATTTGCTGCCACGGCAAAGTCTCGGGTTTGTTTTTGTTTTTGTTTTTGTGACTATATCTAGACATACAATATTTGTTCAGCTGGAAATGAAAATGTCTCGCATTACATAGTGCACTTGTTTGCTCTCTTGAGTTTTCTCTTTATTTTTACTTATTTACTGATCCACACCAAACTGAAGATCCTGTTCACTATTTTTGTGTGGAACAGTTGTCTGCCATGATTTTTTTTTTCTTGTTAAATATTTGCCGGAAACTGCACTTGTTGGATTGGACCAGTTTGGGTCTATGCGAAAGCGTATACGAGATTTTTTTTAAAAGCGCAACTGTCCATCTACACCAGTGTTTCGTTTCAGAACCTGGCCTCATCATTCCAGACTGAAGGCTGCAGATCCACCCGATGCTGTTTGGACTGTTCAAGCTGTGACTGACGCTTTAGGTCTACGGCTGTTCTTTAATAGAACTAAATGCCTGGATAGAAGTTTGTATTTCAATTTTTTTGTTTACTTTTTCTTTTCAGGACATTGCGTGTTATAAAGGATTTTCTCCCTGAACTGTGCTATTTGGGAAAACCCAAAGCTTGACACCTGAAACCACCTGTAGCTCTGTTATTCAGTTTGCATCTGATATCATTGTTTTAGTAGAGACACTTATCCTATTCATTCACTCTAAATTCTTTTTCATTGCTTTACATCAAACAAACAACATAGGAATTGTGATTTTTTTCATGTTTTATATATACTTGGATTCTGAGTTTTTATTCTGGGGGTCTTTTAGTAGTTCCAGATTAACCCTATCATAGCCAATGTTAGAATCTTGGCAATTTTAGGTAACTTGGGTTTGTTAATTGCAATTGGGATTCTAATTTTCTACTGTTTCAGGTGAGAAATACGTTGTGTGCTTGGAAAGAAGAAGAAGCTGAAGGAGACATCGGTTCCTGATATGTGCTCATTGTAATTGTAAGTGTATTATTGCTTGTTGTTGTTATCATTGCATTGACTGAGGTTCTTACCATAGTTATTGTAATATTCCTTGCTTAAACTATGAGGATGAGAATATTACTGTTGTCATTATGTGGCTTACTCTCCAACATAACTTTGGGACTTTCAGTGGATCTGGAACCCAATGCAGGTGCAGTTCAAGAATTAAAAGTAAGACACCAAACCCTCAAGTCTTTAGTTAACAGTTAGCCAATAATTTGTGGAAACGGTAGTGCCATAAGTTTAGATTAATTCATACTGCTACAGGACTGTGTTCATGGAATGAGGTAATTATTATCACTAGCAATAAATTGAAACAGCAGGTTAAGATATGCATTCGGATGAAAGATGGAGATGCAATAAATTAAAAAGAGTTTTGCAAGCCACTCCTGCTCCTTCTACTATGTTTGATACCACTGTTATAGAAAATAAGATTTTTTTCTTTTATGATATGGATATGGAAGTCATGGATACTAAACCAACTAATGCTTGGCTAGCTTTGAAATATCTTTATGCTAGGAAATCAGGAGATTCCAATTGTTGGATATGTTCTCATTTAAATGAAAGAGCAATGAAGATTCCAATGGCTGCAGTTCCTATTAATATTTCACAAATTTATTGAAAACATCAGATATACATTATGGAAAATTTATGTTGGAACAGAAACAGTTAGAGCAGATACCGATACAAAAGATAGTGTGAAGCTTATATGCCCCTGATTGGTGCATCAGAGGAAATTTAACTACTGGAGATAGCTGGTGTAAAAATACTGTAGTCAATGTCACCGTGACTCCAGACTATTCAAAACATCACTAGGAGTTTGTTTCAACCATCCACAAACGAGTTCTTGTATAAGGCTTATCAGAATTGGGCTGATGATGATCCATACGTCAGTGGTTCCATGCTTTGGAAGTTGTTAATAATGCCATGATGCAGGATCAAAAAGGCACGATGGTGTTGCTAATGCCTAGTCTGGGAAATAATATTTATTACTGTTGCAATGATCAAATTTTCCAATATATGAATTTGAGATGGACTGGATGGTGTTATCTTGCTAAACTGGTGCCAGTGATGGAGATGCAGGACGGGGCACATATATTCACACCAGAACATCCCAGGTATTTACTAAATAGGAGAAAAAGGGACGATTTATTTGGAAAAGATGACAGATAGTGGACTTTAGCCCCCTCATTTACGGGATGGGGATGGGAAATGATGAAAAGAATAAACAATTATATCAATATTATGGATGAAATAGTAAATGTAACCCAAGGTGATATAATGTTCTTAAGTAAAAAATTAAAAATAGTAAGGACTACATTGTTAAGAAAAGAGCTAGAAATTGAAAGTTTAGCAGCTGCTGTGAGTGGGCAGTGTGCAGAACGAATTGATTATAGTTGTTGTACATGGATATATAATACTTGTGAAGAGTTACCTGATTATTCTGAAATCATTGAAAAACATCATGAATAAATAAATAAATTACAAGAAAAGCTTAGGGCCATATGGAATCCCTTGAAAGGAGTAAGTGATTGGATAATAATAATAATAAAGTTGGAAGGGACCTTGGAGGTCATCGAGTCCAACCCCCTGCTCAGGCAGGATCTTTAACTTGGCTGGATGGGTAAAACAATTAGTAGTGTTGGGAATTTTAGTATTGACAATTGGAATAATAATTTGTTGTTGTATGCAGCTTGGACCAGTGATGATAACATGTTGTAAGGAATGTATGGTTGGAGGGAGAATGAAAAATGCGAGTGAAAAGGCTGGAATAATGTTGCAACAATTTGAAAAATATGAATGTAAAAATCAATAGAAAGTATGAAAAGAAAAAGAGGGATTTATGGGAAAAAGAACCTACTGTTTTTACAAAAACTGTAAAAGACATGCTAGCCTGTGAAGAAAATACATTGTATATATTTCTAATCTTATGAGCTTGGCTGAAGTTTGGAAACTATATGTAGGAGCTAGGATCAGAGGCCTTGCTATACTAAAAAAACGATAGTAACCAGAATTTGCTGATATGATAGTTACTCCAGAGACAACCCCTAGGAACTAGTAGACATAAAAAATAATTTGTAAATAAGGGCAGGGAGCGATAGAATTTGAGGAATGGGAGATGTACTTAGAAGTGGGGATAATGTATTCATTTTAGGCGCTTTGGATAGGTTGTGACAGCCTGAGTACTAAGCCAATGAGGAAAAGGTGGGAGGTAAATTTGTGACGGCAATAAGAAATATAAAAAAAGAATATTAATGATTTAAGGTGTATCCACTGTACTTGCATGTATGTGATACATCCTCTTTGCAAAGTAGTTCAAATAAATTACCATTGTTTTCTCTTGGGAACTTTGGCTGGTGATTGTTTATTCAAAATTAGACAACAAATCCCACATTTAGCATGCTCTGTGAATGTAGCCATTATCTCTAAAAACAACAAGGAATGACTAGGAATAGTAAATATGGAGCTTGTTTGAAGCCACTGAGAAATAAAGAGGAAGTACAGAATGTCATGGGAGTCTCTAGTTTTTGACTATAACAGATCGATTATAGTTGTGTCTGTGTTTCACAAATGTGCATACAAAAACTAACAAACAGAGACAGAGCCCTTTCTTTCTGAGAGTTGAGCTCCACTTCTGGTAATTAAGATATCTGCATAGTTTTCTCCCATCCAAAGATTAACATGTCCAATTTTGTGGTCCTAACTGGTGCTATTTTATAATTGACCTGCAGAGGTCGTTTCAAGGCAAGGAAAATAGATCTTTGGTCCTGTTAGCTTCAAAATAAAACAAGTTTAGCTTGTCTATGACATCTTCTACCCTAAAAACTGTTATGCCTCATATCAGGTACAGAAAATATTTCCAAGTATTTCTAAATAATTCTCTATAAGCAAAAAGTAATGTTTATTCTGGTTTAGAACACAAAAGAGACTACAAATAAATAGTACTAAATGGATTATACATATCAATATAATTAATTCAAGCAATTTTATGTTTATGTTTTCTAATTTTTGAAATTCCTAGTGTTTGACCTTTCTGTTTATGTATATAAATATACATCATTTTTTTCTGACAAAAAGCAGCTGATTTCTTTTTTAGAAAGATATTGACATTATCTACATCTCTGGAAAAATAATGATGGATTAGGTTAGAATCAGCTGCTAGCATCTTATAACCATAATGCCTGTTCTCTGGGGTAGGTGATGAAATGAAATGCCCCTCCAGGTCTTATTAGGAAGAGAGCAGGCCAGTGTTGCCAAGGTAAAGGCAACTGTGCTTCTGGTTGCTAGGAGATGTGGGTACCATCATGGCAATAGGGTCGAATCCCAGGAAATAACTAATCAAGGGGATCTGAATAACTGACAGGAGGAACACAGTGCAATGGGGCAGCTAAACAGTACCTCTGCCTCTTCAATTTGATCTCTAAAGAATGACACTGACCGTCAAGCAATGGCAACAGTTGCCATAGCAACAAACATATTGTTTTAGATGCTCAGCTGTGCAAGACTATAGTGGTACTATGAAAAGGAAAAAGAAAAATGAATACTGGGAGTTTTTAAAATCAGAATTTCCTGGTTCAGAGTTAGAGTCTATTCTGGTATGTAAACATATCTGTGCACATGTTCATAATGGGACACAACCACACACATGCATATTTGTTTTGAGGTTATTGTTATAGGGATTGTGGCATATTTGTAGTAATGCTTTTTTTTTTACAAGTTGAATATTTAACAAACAAGCACAGAATCAGTTTCTTTGAGACATTATCAACTCTCATCTAGGATTTAGAACATAAGTTGTATACAATATGTCATCATAAATTCCTTGTGATCTGGTATTAACCCCAGCACCTTTTGGTGGAAAAATGTGTCTCTAGTCCATCTCTCTTCTGAAGCCAGAAAGGTTTTTTTTTTGTTGTTGTTGTTTGCTTGTGTGGTGAGTTTGTTTAGCATAATGTGATTCCAGCAGTCTTGATTTTTCCATAGTTTATGGATCATTATTTGTTTTGTTCATTCTGATGGTTGCAGTATTAACATATTTAAAAGCAGCAAAGAGAAAAGATCTATCCCATTTAAAACTTAACTTTTATTAACAGACAAAGAAATGAAGAGGTTCGTGCCACAGAGGATATTAGATTTAAAATACATCAGCTCTTTTAAGGAGCCATGGAAGAAGCTCCTACAGACACAAATTGGCCCTGAGATTATCTGGCAGACCAAAGACTCCCTTGCTTTTTTTTTTTTTTTTAAAGTACTACATGTTTCATCAAAAAGTGCAATTGAAATCTTTGCAGTGTTTCTCCTAGGTAAATGCATTTACTACTACGATGCCATAGCACTTCAGTAAAAGGTAGAATCAAAAGACTTAGGAGGAGATACAGAGTTCTTTAGGATTTTAAAAGGGAATAAGTAGCTCTTTCTAAGGTTCACTAAAACATTTAGCCATACAACTGCATCTCTACTTCAGAAAATGTCAAAATGTGATCCAGCATATTTCAGTCAGGTCTTCTGTCAAGCTTCCTCCAGTGGTGAAATCGAGGATGACAGTAGTTGTAACTGAACAGATCTTGGCTAGAGAGACTATTTTATCCTTTCCACCATCACCACCAACCCCCAGAAACATGAAAAACTAAGTTGGATTTACAAACATAAACTGTGATTCTCACTGTGCCCCTCTTTCTTATATCATTTTTTTAAAAGAAAGAATATGAAGAGGACAGAATAGATAATATTTAATCCACCACATCCCTGGTGGTGGATAGGATAATTCTGATTTGTAGGATTTATTCTTCCAGATAATCTAATTCTTACTTAGGCCATAAACCCGCATTTGAGATATTATACTTCCAATTTGAGGGGGGAGGGTCACATCACCTAATATTCCTCTATAAAAAACAAAATCTCCAACAGAAAGGCTCAAAGAGTCTCCTTGTCATGCTCATTTTTTATATGAAACATGACAGTTTTAAGATGATTACCCAAGATCATTGTATTGTTTCAGTAAAGTTTGCCTTAAATTTAAGATCTAGAGTTGGAAAAAGAATTTCAGACGTATTTACCATGCAGGGGATTTAATTCTGTTAAGATTTACATAATTGACACATAAAAGGCAATGGGATCAGATTTTTAAACATGTAGGACAACTAAGTTGCCAAGCTCAGAGACTTAATAGCATGTAATGATTGTTTCCCATATTAACTGTTACTTAGTTTATTTCTATATTATTTTAGAAGTACTTTTCATGATATAAACCTATTTGCTCATTAAAATATGCAAAACAGTAAAAGAGCTGGGACTGGGGATGGTTGTAATACAGGATCTTTCTACTGTGGCTCCATGTATACACAATTCACCAGTAGAACTGAAATTCTGAAGTGTAAGATACTGGAGGAATTCCTGGGCTGAGTTGCATCTGTAACAATTTATGTTCGTATGGGCAAGAAAAAGTCCTGACGATAACAGTCCACAAAAAGTTTCAAATTCCAAATATATATTTTGGCTTTAAGACAGTTGCTTTGCATTTGAAACAGACTGCCTAATAATCCTTCTGAGACTGTTTAAACCAGTGGTTCTCAACCTGTGGGTCGGGACCCCATTTGGGGTCGATCGACCATTTCATGGGGGTCGCCAAGCAAGGCTGTCCGCCATTTTTTTTGTCCGCCATTTTTTCCTCCTTTTCCGGCGGGTGCCTTACCTCCCTTGAGCTGGGCCAGCTGGTGGTCAGCCTGCTCCGTCTCTGCTGCTTGCCAGCTACGCCTCGGCCAGCGCAGGGGGCGGAACCACGCATGCGTGGCGCTCCCGGGCAGGGAAAGTCCTCGACTTACGACCGGTTGGGTAGTCCTCGACTTACGACCGGTTTAGTCCTCGACTTATGACCAGTTTAGTCCTCGACTTACGACCGGTTGGGGTCGCGGCATTAAAAAGGTTGAGAACCACTGGTTTAAACAGTTTGAAATAACTCTTTAGATTTAAAACATTTCAAAACTGCTTATAACCCCTAATTTCAAACATAAATAACAGTTTCAAACATGAAGAATTTCAATTCAGAGTAGTTGTCTGTATAGAAATAAAGATTATTTACTCATATCTGATTATTTAGAAATAAAGAGTACTAATATTTGTTGATTCTACTAGAGGCATAGTTACCAAAATCAGCTGAAAAGTTGGCCAGCTTCTTCTTGTCTCCTTGAAATCTGTTCTACATCACATCTGCAAATATTGGCTGGGTTCATAAAGTACATAAGATAGCAGTTAGATTCTTACTATACTGTAAGAATCTACCTTATAGTATACTACTATAAGTACTGTATACAGTACTATAGTACATATGCTATATATTATGATGAACTACAAAGTCCCCAGTCTCTCTCTAGTCTAGCATGTTGTACCAAAACACTCATTCAGTTCAGCAAGAAGTATTCATGGTCTATAAATGTAGCCCAACAATAGTTGTCAGTATGCACATCCCAGGGAGCAGAACAGAAATACAGGAGCAAAGCTCAGCAATATCCAGAGGGCTCTAAATTTCCCATTCCTAACAAACTTTATTTAATTTTGAAAATAGTTTGTCTTTTTAAGGAAATGCTTTCTTGCTATTTAGTGAAATCTTAAAGCATTTAATATATACAACATTTATGTAGTGCTCTTAGAGGGTTTACAATAAAATATTTTGTGATATTTTATGGCAACACTAAAAAAGATGAGTTTTATAATGCCCATCTTATTAATTAGGGGCAGAGGCTGAGAAAAGCAGCAATTGCCCAGAGCCAGCTAGAATGTAAAATTAAACTTCAACCTTCTACATCATCATCATATTGACATTGGATCCAGTTAGCACTCTATTTTACTGTAAAAGCGTCTTTTAAAACTTACTGTGCTCAGAATTTTGTAAAGAATTGGCCACATTGTTTACTTGATAGTGAACTGTTTTGAGTGTTTCTGAAAACAAATCCCACATGAATAAGAACTAAATGTAACAAAAATGAGTTGCACTGAGTCTCATGGAAAATATCACAGGGTGATGGAATACTGGCCTGAAAATAGATTCACCTGTAGGATTTTGAACAGGTAGGCTCAGTAAAACAGATTGCCATTATGTTTTCCAAAATGAAGCCACTAGAATCTGTTTTGGGCCTCAGAACCACATGGGTTATATTGTCTTGATGAAAAAGGCAATGCAGGTGTGTATTGATTTTACCATGGAGCAGTCTTAAGGGCAACTACTTTTCTAGAATTATATTCTCATGTCAGAGAAAATAGCAAGCTAGCTATATCTCTCACATCTTTTGTCTTAGAAAGAGCAGCCTGGTACAGTTTAAATGCGATGGCCTGTCAAAATACATTAGATCCTATGCAGGGGAAAGAGACTGGTGTTTCCTAACAAATTATTCGGTTCTCTCCAGAGTGGGGGAAAAAGAGGGGACAATTTCCCAGAATACCCTCCTCAGCAGATTATCTGTTTTATAACAGTTGTGTTCAGGAACTGAAGACAGAAATAAACTATAATTGCCAGAAATTTAGAGATCATTCTTATGCCCTCACTTGCATCTTTTAACAAAGGAGAAGAGAGAAAAGAAAAGAAGGATCAGAAAATAATAGGAAAAATCCTTTGGTTCTTATAGCAGACTTGAAAACATGCGGACATGCGCTAATATAGAATAGATGTAGCAAAGACCTCAGTACTGAAGTTTTTGAGAAAAGGAAATAACAAACTCAAGAAATAAATTTGAACAACAAAAAAAATTACCAATTGATCTTTATTTAAATCCACTTGGAGAAGTAATTCTACTCTGCAGTGACTTGAGGCTTCAGACAGTGAATTTGAGGTCTATTCAGGGTGGTGGTGAGGGTATTAATGATTCATAGAATGTAATCCATTGGAAATTCTTCCATCCAAATCTCATCAGAATGAATGTTCACTGCTCTAGTATTCTTGTTGTCATCTCACATTAATTTCAATAAGCCTTGCACTGGTAAATTTCCTGGTGGATTATATGACATGCTAAGTAGAAGAGTGCGGATTCATTAGATTTTCACTGCTTTGGATCAGTCTATGGTCCCTTAATTCACATATATACAAAAGTATATATGTATATGTATATTTGTGCCCATTGACCATTGACCACTGATATTAGATTGAAGAGTCTGAGGAAAATAGAGTATGACTCTTCTGAATCTGACAACACATTCATAACATTACTGTTTTTAAAAATGTATCTACAAGATTTATGAATCAATGGTTATATAACTGTTATTTATAAGTACCTTGAAAATCAAAATATTTCAGTGATAAATAATTTTCCAAAAGAATAACTTTTAAAAACAAATACGGTAGTTATAACAATATATGCATTTTAAAAAACAGGAAGTTTGGTGCTGGTGACTGTGAAATCTTACGCACCAAATACCCTAAAGGAAGAAGTTGTGGCAAAAGGCTTCTTGGCATCAGTGAAAGCTCTCCGGACTAGAGCGGAAATAAAAGTTTGTTGTTGGACAGCCCTGTCCTGAACAGGTGGGGAAGGAATTCTGTGGGGAAAGAGAGGTGACAGGACAAAATATGGGTGAGCTAGAATGAGAAGTCATATTAATTGTATGTCCAGAGTGAGGATCACCATGTTCTTTATCAGCCCAAGGTTGATCTGTAGGACTTACAGAATCACAAGAGGTGGATCCCCTTCTCTCCTGGGGTTCAAAGAGCTCCATGTCCTGGGAGGCAGTGGAAGGCAGAGAGCTGGTGAAGGCAGAAAAATCCAAGCTAGAAGATGCTGGAAGGCTGGGGAGCATAGGCAAGGAAGAAGCCCGAAGGCTATGAGGTGGCAGGGAAACTGAGGTTCGAGAAGAAGGCAACCTGCTTACAGGAGACAAGGAAGGCGAGGTCTGCTCACCGCTGTGAAGACAGACTGAGGTAGGATTGGAGGAAGACTGAGTGGCAAGCTGGCCCTGAAGAAGATTCATGAGATGCTGTAACTCTTGGCTGAGTTGGGAAACTTCCTGATTCAGGTTGTTTATCTGTAGGGATGCAAGAAAAATAAACAGAAAAACAAGGCCACCCAGAATCTTTTTGGGAAATGTCATCAAGCATTTTTACAATATGGTATATTGGAATGATTATTTTATGTAACAACAGTGGAAGATAAGTAGCTTGCCTAAGATCCTTATATATTAAGGGTAGAATATATTCTTCAATGTTAATTACAGCAATTCTTCAGTCTATCATGAGCTTCCAAGTTCATCTCTTGTGTCAAAGTGGGAAGGTCACTTCCTAGCTGAGCCACATGATCATGCTGAGCACTTTCTTTCTTGACCTCATTTTCTTCCTTCTTGATTAGTGATCACTAATCAAGAAGGAAGAAAATGAGGTCAAGAAAGAAAGTGCTCAGCATGATCATGTGGCTCAGCTA
>NW_015386397.1:5337980-5351336 GCF_001527695.2 Protobothrops mucrosquamatus
GCAGCTGAGCTTAGGAGTAAGATTAATGACTCAAAAGCTGAGAAAAAGTATACTTCTATGATTCTTTTCTGGATGTTAAAATTTAAAATTTTTATTTTGTTCTCCAATGTCTCTTTCAGTGCATCTAGCTCTTACCTCCTGTCCTACCTTATTTATCACCATTGAATATAAGATTTTACTTATGCATACTTACACATACAGAAACTCATATCTCTATACATTCACTTAATAGCATAAAACTCAGTATGTAGAATTCTGGTACTGAATTTTATTCCTGAAACATTTTTATTAGTCATTTATTCACTTAGATTCTATTTTTAATACAGTATCCTGCTATCCATAATTATTGTATTGTACTGCAACAAATGACACATGCACTCCTATTAATCTTAGAAATGTTTCAGATCTTGAGGAATTTTACTGTACTTCTAGATAATCTCCAAGCTTTCCTCTCTATGTTGTGGCTTTCTGTGCTTTGTTTTTTTATTCTTTTATGATGTTGATAATTTAATTTGATAGCTAGTGACTGTAATAAAGATATCCATAGATATTTGGTTTTTTTGTCATCCAAACTTCTTTTTTAAAAAAAAATTCAGTGGGAGGCAGATTTCATCACTTGTCTTCCTTTCTTTCCTTTTGTGATCAAACCCACCCCAGACAGCATCCTTATCCATTTTAACCAAAGTTCCCATTTTGAAATAAAAATATAATGATTAATTGATTATACAGTAAAGACAAATGCCTCTGAGCATGTATCAAGGACCCTTTCCATACTAATCCAATCATTCAGTTAATTTCTCTTCAGAGTGGGAGAGTTCCTTCCAAAACTAATGACAGGTTACCCGTACATAACTGTTCAAAAATTAAATGCTACCTTCACCTCATGTTGCTTGATGATATTTGAAGATGGCAGCCTGATCAATTGAGAGGGACCAACTTTAAATAACAGCCAATGATATTAAAGCCTTCGATCTAATCAATTCATACAACCCCTCTCACATTTAGGGATGCTGAATGCATAAAAAAAAATGGTCATCCTTATTTTGCCACTTGCACCCAGATATCCTCTGCAATAGTCTCAGCATAAGAAATAGGGGAAGACAATCAACTGAGAAAAAGAAATGGAGTGTTGTGAAGCAACCAGCACCAATGATAATCTTCATGTTCAAAGTCCAGTAAAGGACTCACACAGTAAATCAGTCACATTTTAAAGTTATGTGATTATTGAAATCTAGACTTGGATTTCTATTTATGTCATCCTCTGTTCTGGTGTCTATAAGGCAATTATGAACAAAAGGACCCCCATGAAGGAACCCTAGAAAGTAAGGCCTGGTGGAGATGTGGAGATCCCTCGATAATCTGAGTTTTTCCATAGAATGCAGAACACAAAGGCAACTTAGAAAATGATGGGAGAAAAAAAGGAATGGGCAGGCTCTGTTGCTAGGTAATTGTCACCAAATTTAAATTTTAAATTAAATTTTAACTTAAACTCTTACACCCACAGTCAGAAACGCCAACACAGGGGCTGTCTATGCAATTTACACTCTCATCTTTCTTCATCCTGCCAGGGCAGAAAAGAAAAATACAACTGATAAAAAAAACAAGGAGTTGGACACAAGGAGTAATCTTTGGGGAGCATTTATTTTTTCCACAGCTTCAGGCATCAAGTGAGTGGGAAGGAGGAGGAAGAACTCAGATCAGGGCCAGCCTTGAGGCAACAGTCTCAGGTGGCAGATGTCAAAAAGCAGCAGTAGCAAAAACTGCTTGTTTTTGCTTAGTTTATTGGTTATCTATCTCTGTTGGAGCACTGATCTATCTGCATCTTAAAAATAAGCAAGGAAAATGGTAAGACAAAACCTGTCCACTCTAGATGAATACAAATCACCAGGACCAAATAGATCATATTCCAGAATTCTGAAGGTGCTGGTAGACACATTCTCAGAACTACTGAACCAAATCTGTTAAAGATCCTGGAGCACCAGAGAACTACCAGAGGACTGGAACAGAGGTGACATGGTTCCAATCTTCAAAAAAAAAAAAAAAGGGGGGGGACTAGATCCAGGAAATTATATACCAATCAGCCTGACATCTATACTTGGGAAGACCCTTGAAAAAATAATCAAGCAATGAACCTGCAAATTCCTAGAAACAAGCAAAACTATTACTAGAAGCCAACATAGTTTGTCAAAAACAGATCATGCCAGACAAACTTCATTGCATTCTTTGTCAAATTACTGGACCAACAAAATGCTGTGGGCATAGTACACTTGGACTTCAATACTGCATTTGGCAATGTGGACCACAACCTTGGTAAGATAAAAATACGTGGGATAGACAGCATCACCATCAGACAGATTCATACCTGGGTCACTAACAACACTCAATGTGTAGTCCTCAATGGAACTACATCTACATGGAGGGAAGCATGCAATGAAATACCCAAGGTTCTGTCATAGCTCCAGTACTCTTCAACATCTTCATAAACATTTTAGAGGAAGGATAGACATTTGTAGATGATACCAAGCTGGAGGGAAGAGCTAACCCTTTAGAAGATAGGCTCAAGATCCAGAAGATCCAGAAGATCTTGACAATCTTGAACTGGATCCTATCTAACAAAATGTAATTCAGTGGTGAGAAAAGTAAGATTGTACACTTAGTCAAGAAAAACCAAATGCCCAGGTATAGAAGAGGTAATACTTAGCTCAACAGCAGGAACTGTGAGAGGGATCTAGATGTCCTAGTGGTAAACTACTTAAGTATGAGCCAGGAGTGTGCTACAGCTGCTAAAAAGCCAATGTGGTTGTAAGCTACATCAACAGCGAGATAGTATTAAGATCACATGAAGTGTTTATACTGCTTTGGTAAGACCACATTTGGAATACTGTATCCAGTTTTGGTTAGCATGATACAAAAAAGATTTTGAGACCCTAGAAAGCGTGCATAAAAGAACAACAAAGATGATTAGAGGTCTGGAGGCTAAAACATATGATGAATGGTTGCAGGAATTGGTTATGTCTACTTTAACGAAGAGAAGGACTAAAAGTGATAGTAGTTTTCTAATATTTAAAGGCTGTCATAGAGAAGAGGGGGTCAACCTATTCTCCAAAACACCTGAGGGCAGGACAAGAAGTATTAGATGGAAACTTATCAAGGAGAGATCTAACCTAGAACTAAGGAGAAATTTCCTGACAGTGAGAACAATTAATCAATGGAATGACATGTCTCCAGAAGTTGTGGGTGCTATATCACTGGATATTTTAAAGAAGAGATTGGATAGTCATTTTTCTGAAATGGTATAGGGTCTCCTGCCTGAATAGGAGGTTGGGCTAGAAGACCTCCAAAGTTCCTCTCCAAATCTGTTATTCTATTATTCTTTGCTTGCCTTTCTATATTCAACTGACCTACTGTATTCTACTGTATTCTAGTTGATAGAACTTGCTCTCATATCATGAGTATTAAACTAATAGTCAACTGGCAATTCAGTTAACTTCTGTAATGTGTAATGTATATATATCAAATTCCTCAGATTGCAAGGTAAATGCACTTTACACATATTCAGAAGTATTTTCATTTCACATGTAATTTTATACTTTTTACAGCAAAGTTCTGATGTAATAAACAGATTTTAGAATGGAGCCCTATTGACCCTGTCCACAAATTAAGACTTGTGTCTTACCTCTTGATTCAGCTTTCTGATGTTCTGCTTTACCTCGTCAGTTTCTGTAGCTAACACAAGATTGGTTGGTCCTGTCCCTGTGAGAAAATTCAAAGGAATGAGGGATGTAATTGTAAATTTTCACAGGTTGGTTTTTAAGCTATCTCTAATATTAGATTCATACTATTTATGTATTGCTAAAAAAGAAATATATAACCTAAACAAGAAAACCAAAAGATGAGGGTCAGATATCATTTATACTGAAATACAACATATCTCCCATTGCATTATGTCTCACATAATGCAAAATACTGTGCCCCAGTGACCAAAGTGTCTGCTGACTACCAATAGACAACTTGAAGGTTCTTCTTGCTTCTCTTCTGGGCTTGAACTGGACATATTTCAAGCAGGTCAGCTTTGAACAAAGAACTAAAAGTAGATCCCTGGATTTCCTTCTTTATACTGTAATGGATGTCTAAGCATAGTTCGTATATTGTTATATGTTATGTTGTGTTTTATGCTGTGTTGTATATATAACTAATTCTTTTTAAATAAAAACAATAATGCCCCAAGAAAACATAATGCTTATAAAGAAGATAAGCCTGGTTTTTGGGGGGGAGGGGGGATGGCATCATGTCAGCTTTGGAGGGAATTTACAGGAATATACAAAATCTAAATCTCCATGCAGGGAAGAGGAAGAGAATGTTACAGAACCAGTTTCATTTCTGATGAAAAATTGATATTTGGGTGGAACATAGATAGAAGAACTTTCAGTTACGTGAGCCTCCTCCAGCAGCAAAAAACTAGTACAGGCTGGACAGAATATCAAACATTTGCAAAGAAAAGTTGAATTTCACAATCCATCTATACATTTTTCTATATATTTTATAACTTATTGCACAAAGTAATCTTATAGGGGAGATGGGCGGCATAAAAATTTAATAAACAAATACATACTATAAAAATGTCAAGCAAGCAAGTCAAACTGCATACCTTGCTTTCACTTTTTTAATGAGGAAGAGTCAAAATCATGCTTGCACTCTTAGCAGCAGAAGACCAATATATTTAGAGAGCATCAGTTAGGGGAAAGCAAATTTAGCTTATAATGAAGTACTGTTATTTATATTCCCCATTTCTTCTGGTAGGAAATGATAAGTTAACTTGGCATTATATCCTATATTTTAGAAGGTAACCTTCTGCCTGATGACTTCTTCTGTTTCAAGGACAATTTAATCTAAATCCCATTTAAAGGTAAAGAACCTAGAAAGAGAAACTAGGGCTATTGAAGATGCTCATCAATATTGAAGACCTAAAAGATAGGCTGAATATAGACTCATAGATCACACATTCATAGTTTTCCTTATTACGCACAGTAGTTCAGTTTAAAATTTTTATCATTTCAATTTGGTATATTATTTGATATACCCATGTATTTATTTTGCAATTTTTGGGGACTGACTAGAAGTATAAAGAATTCAACTATGCTAGTCAAGAGTTCAGCAGCACTAGTTTGCAAAATAACATCCCTAAAATAAAGAATATAAATAATTTATCCTTCTACAGCTACACTAGAAAATTGTGAAATAGACTCCCGATTATTTTATTAGCTATCTTCAAGCCATTGCTCTCCAACCCCATCTTGAACATATGAGATAATTGCTATCAATTAGCACTATCCATCAATGCTCATTTAAACATAAAATCTGCCAGTGCCATTCAGCCATTGAAAAGACATTGCTCAAGCTTCTTGTGTTCCAACTGACATCTAGTTCTAGAAACATCAATGGTCTATTAGTGCCAATTAGCAAGCAGGTTATATAACAGATACGTCATCTGACAACATTGCCCACTGCAATTTTGGTTATTATTTTTCTATTTAATTTAACAACAATCATTTAGAAAGCCAAAACAAAATCATTCATTAAAACCTTTTCTCACCAAAATATACAACAGGATATATGAGATTTTTCCTGGTCTGCTATTTAAATCAAAACAGTTCATTCCAGGGCCTGGAATTTGACATAACTTTCACAAAGCAACTGACAGGAAGGCAAGATTGAACAACCAGGGGAATATTCAAATTATGTGGAAGAACATAATCACAAGGAGATAGTAAAATATATTAATATACTATAAAAATATTATGCAAATAATAAATTTATTTCTTAAAATATATAATTTCATCAACCAGATGCCCTTTGATAGATCTGATAGATCAGATGATGCTGATCAAAAGGCTTTGGTGCTTAAATAAAAGTAAACATGGAAATAGAAGTATTATTTTTCTATGAGACCTGTCATAAAGAGTTACTGACCAGTATCAGTGAGTTCCAGACATACAAAAGGAAGAGAAAGAGAACTATTTTTGGCTATTGCCATCTACAGTGACTAGGTTGAAGTCTAATTAATGGGTAAACATTGATGGAGGTTTGTGGCTATGTAATAGAAAATTGGATTATGTGATTTTTTAAATAAATTTATTTTCTACATGAATAGTTCATTTATAATCATCATTAATGAAAGCTATTTGACAAAAATAGTTCTCCAATTCACATTTTGTATAAGATCCAAAAGGTTTTGGTCACATATTTACTGCAGTAAGTTTAGATTCAGTTTCATCTGCATTTGTTTTGTAAGGATATTAACAAATATGTAGAACAAATCTGGCTTTCTAGTTATCCCTCATTTTTAATATTAAAATTAACAGTCTTTAACTTGTACTATTGTATTTTTAAATATGATTATAATTTTTCTTCTCTTTTTTGTTGTTTACAATAGCAGCAAACATAGAGAACTATCTGAGTAAGCAAAGTACAATTGGCTGTATATTTGATTTTGATTTGATTTTTGATTTTATTAAATTTATACCCCGCCCTTCTCCCGGAGGACTCAGGGCGGCTTACAGCCAGTTTAAAACAATGGTACAGTACAATACAAAATTTAAAAAAGATTAAAAATAACTATTCAAATTTGGCCGCTTCTACTAAAAATTTAATTTAAAACCCCTTTAAAATACCCCTAGGCCAGTCCTGCNCTGGACCAACTGGAGCCTCCGAGTGCTCCTCAAGGGGAGCCCCATGTAGAGAGCATTACAGTAGTCCAGGCGGGAGGTGACAAGAGCATGAGTGACTGTGCGCAAGGCATCCCGGTCTAGAAAAGGCCGCAACTGGTGCACCAGGCGTACCCGGTAAAACGCCCCCCTGGCCACAGCCGCCAACTGGTCGTCCAGTGTCCTTTGGTTTCTCCCTTTCCAAACAAATAGAAAGTCTTCAGTTACCTATTGTTTTCTGTTTTATCAAATTTGTAAAGCAATGATGAAAATATTTGAAATCAGCCAGATTCAGGTAACCCATTGTCCATCCAGTTCCAGTTTTGTTCTCCTGTCCACTCTACCTTCAAGATTACACATCATAATTTGATGACAAATTGCTGCTTTTCAGTAAGATGATTTTTCATATTTGTAGAGACTAAATCGAGACTGTGGTCATGGACTTTTAGGGCCAAGTATATCCACCCATACTCCTCACCTCTGATGTCAATATAAGATCAGTATTATGCTTCCTGAAAACGTTGGAGGCCAAATTTTAGATAGAAAAAAAAAAGATGCAAACCAAGTGTCACCCCACTCTAAATTTGCTAATACCCTTATCAAAACATGGATGTTTCCAGATTTGGGGATCTTAGCATTGCTAATCAAAATTATCTCTATAGACAATTTGTCTTTTTCTTCTTAGGGGATTGGGAATGGAAAAAGTTAATAATAAAAAAGAAGGATGATTGGAAAAATGTGGGAGATTTAAAAAGGAAATTATGTTTTCTTAGCTCAATTAGAAAATCCAGGTAAGAGCCTGGAAGATGATGATGATGATGATGATGATGATGATGATGATGATGATGATGATGATGATGATGATGATGATAATAATAATAATAATAATAATAATAATAATAATGATAAAGTTGGAAGGGACCTTGGAGGTCATCTAGTACAACTCCCTGCTCAGGCAGGAAACCCTATACCATTTCAGACAAATGGCTGTCCAGTTTCTTCTTAAAAACTTCCAGTGGCTTAAAATGCATTTCTTTCCAGAGGGACTGACAACTTCCCCTCCCCCTGGAAGCAGGCTATAGATCATAAACTGGGCTCTTATGGGCTCTCTTCGGTATTCTTAATGTCCCTAGGCTTTGACCAAGGAAAGCAAGTAGTATTCAATAGAATGAAGGACATGGAGTTCCAAGAAGAACTAAATAGGTTGCCTTGCCACAGTAGGGGTAGAATCAAACAGGGTGTGTAGGAATCGGCAAGATATCTGAATGATCTGACCTTCCCAAAACAAAGAATAGCTTTCTTCAGAGACAGATTTAACATTCTTCCCTCAGCACTCCTCCAAGGCAGGTATAAGAGAACACCAATGGCAGAACGGGTATCTATATGTGGTAAAGGAGAATTCAAAGACATCTCACATGTTTTATTGTACCGTGAGTTATACCAAGTTTATAGGTCACCATATATTCTCCCCTTATTAGAGAGATTGCCAGGGAGGGCAGACAATTTTTATGTAGGCTTTCTCCTCCAGGACTCAAACCCTTCTATCATGCATGCAATGGCAAAATACTGTGTTGCGGCAATGTCCACAAGAAAAAAATTGGTTACAGATATATAGCCGTCAACTTGTGCCAATTTTTTGGAGATATCTCTAATAATTTTTGGAACATTATATTTACTCATACACTTATCGGCTTTCCACTCACGTAAATTAGGAGTGACCCCAACATTTTGAGAACATGTATTTTCTTAACAGAGATGTTATTATTTAGTATTAATGTCAGTACTATTTTTATTTTATTTATTTTTTCTTAATATATTGCAAAAAGTGATGTCTATTGCTGGTCTATGACCGTAATAAAGTTATTATTTATTTATTTATAAGTTCAATTAAAATTCTATGATTGAGCTAGGACAAAAGCATATTAAAAACCTAGTCCAGAAATGTTCCATATTTTAAGGATATTTTAATAATTAGGCTGTTTCCAAAGTTATTAACTGTAGTTTTTTAATTAGTTCAATTTATTTAATTGAGGAGTTTCTAATGGGTCCTCACCAGGAAAAGGAAAAGCAAAAAAAAATACAATCAAATTATTTGTTCATATCTCAGTTTATATTTTTTTAATCTGAACTTGTCTAAAATATATACTGTACAACATTTCTTCATTATAGTAATATCCTGTCCTTTGCATGTAGGTTCATGTACTGTATACTATTGCCCATTTTGAGATGCAACATGCAACAGTTTTGCAAAATGGTATCCCAACATTACACTGAGCCTTTACGAGTAAAGTACTAAAATACAGCTACATAGAATTAGAATGACTAGTTCAATCCAGGGAAGAAAGGCATGCTGAAGATGGCTCTGTAAATAGTGGAGCCAACATTTGCAACTAAGAACAGGGAGCTAATGAGTAGATCACTACTTCAACCTTCTCTGGATGAAGAGAGATCCATGGATCACCCAAGCTATGTTCCATACAGTTGTTTGTTTTGAGGACACTTGCAAGACATGGGATAACCAGGAGGAGAGAGAACTTGCTATATTTACTCCAGCCTCGAATGTAGCCTTTTAAAGGACTCTATTTTCGCAGTTCTCTTGCTAATCATTTTTGGAAATTGCCTGTTAATTGCTTTAAAGAAGTTATGAACTTTCAAAATGACAAGTTTGGAAACACCAGGTGAGTGCCTTCAATCTCTAATTAATATATGAGATATATCTTTGTAATCTTTAAAAATTTAAAATAAACGGCAAAAAGCAGGACAAGATTGAAACTTTTGAACAATGAAAGTCTCAGAAAACATTGGATTTTGAATATTAAGACTTTGAAATTACTTTTAAAGAATAAATGCATTTTTATAGGAAAGGGAAACTGTTTTTGATATTGGAGACATAAAAAGACAAGCAACTTATAACAGTGTTTGGAGAACTGCATCAGGACACTGAATCAATAGTATCAACTGTGTTATGTCTTCTTGGGAACAGTCTATTCCCTATAGAAAATGCTTCAGAAAAAGATATGCAACAAAGTTTTGAGAACAATATGAACAAAAATTTAAACAAGAATTTGTCATTGGACATTAAAAAACATTGGATGCCTTAAAAATTAAGAATGAAATACAATTGACAATCACGGCAATTAGAATATTTGTTTTGCTAGTCTATTTAAAGTTTTGAAGAAATTTGAAACAAAAATTAATAATCATCTGAATGGATTAATGAGTAACATCATTTTATGTAAAAAGAAGGAACACAAATTTAGTTTATCTGATCAGGATTGAAATGGGGCATATTGATTTGTTGGCATCTGGATTATAAAAATAATGGGATCTGCTTATAGTTACTGTTTAAACGTTTTTTCTCTAAGTTACTTTATGCATCCTATTCTGATAGCATTTAAATTGGCTTTGTATCTACAATAGCTGTCCTTTCATTTGAAGTAAAGAATTTTTGTGAGTTTGTTCTCTTTAAAGAGGAAATTATCCTTTCCTCTCATGTCAAATTTCAGTCTTTTGTTTATACTAGGACAGAGGTCCCCAACCTTTTGGGCACCAGGGACCGGTTATGTGGAGAGAGGTTTTTCTGCGGACTGGGGGGGGGCGCGTGGTTTTGTGTTTTGCCTGCATCCCGCGGATAGGGTTTTGCTTGTTTGTGCAGCTCGGTTGCTGGAATGCTGCAGCCCAGTACCGATCCCCGGACCAGGGCTTGGGGACCCCTGTACTATTGGGATTACTTTATGCCTTCTAAATGTAGAATATTTATAGAATATAAGTATATTAAATAATCAGATTAAAATAAATATAAAATTAATTAATTAATTAATAAAGTATAAATATAAATATTTATAGAATATTTATTTGAATGGACATGTTATTGGAAATGATTTTCTTTGGACTGCTGATATCTGCAAT
This sequence comes from Protobothrops mucrosquamatus, assembly GCF_001527695.2. Taxonomy (NCBI): domain Eukaryota; kingdom Metazoa; phylum Chordata; class Lepidosauria; order Squamata; family Viperidae; genus Protobothrops; species Protobothrops mucrosquamatus. The sequence continues at coordinate 5,348,594 of NW_015386397.1, forward strand.
AGAAGCATGTTGTTTATTGATTTGCTTACAGTTAACATGGTGTTTAACCCTATTTCCCTACAGTTATTTTATCCTAATTTCATAGCACTTAAATTGGCTTTGCATCTAATTGTTTTTCCATTTGAAGTAAGGGATATTTTTGAGCTTTTTCTCTTAAAAGGATAAATTGTCCCTCTTTATCATATTAAATTTTAGTCTTTTGTTCACACTAGGATACTTGGGACCACTTTATGCCTTCTAAATGTGAATTTGCTTACAGTGAGGAATAGAGATAGGGAATGGTGAGTTTTGTATGTGTTGATGTTATTATTTAGTTGCCTTGAAGCATGAGATGGGTGGCAAATAAATTTGTTAATAATTATTATTATTTTAAAGCTCTGGTTGATCTTTTTGCTGACCTTTGGATTAGAGGAGACATTTCTATTGATTTGCTTATACAGTATATGTGTTTTTTATCTGTTAATTAAGAGGAGGTGAAGAGATAGTGAAATTATTAATATTTACAATGATGACATTGGGAAATTGCTTTCTTAGGATTGTTTTCTCTATCCCTCCCTTTCTATTTCTTTTTTGTATTCATGCATTTTTTTCTTCCCTTTCTTCCCTTTTTCAGTTTGCATTATCTCTTACTATTGTAATTAAAATTTTAAATAAAATTATTTTTTAAAAAGAGATGACTAATTTAAATCTGATTATTTGAAAATGAGCCATGGTGATCCTCTTTTGAGTTCAGAGGAGATAAGTAATAATCTACAATATTTTTTAATGAGTAATGATGGTTAATGTATAAGTAGCTTTGATCTGTAAAGAACCTGTAAAGAACCTCTCTTCAGTTGTCTAGGTTACCTGTTATCATAGGATCCTGCACCAAAGTCTGCTGGGCTTGTTCCACATTAAAACTAAATGTTTGTGTCTCTGATGCTCCACTGTCATCTTCAATGCCATCAACAATTCTAGAGAGGTGGGAACAGGGAATCAGCCAAGAATTATGGGACAAAAAGTAAAGCCTCCACATTCAAAAACTTTCTCTCTATGAATAAGTTGAGCATAAAGAATACAAGCCACCTTTCTCCATTACTTCCTTTGTGTCCCCTATGATAACTGGTGTTCTGCCCTTGTGTACAAAACACACAAAATTGATTTGCAACTCAGATTTACATTGTTAATCAAATGGATAATGTATTATCCAAACCTGAATACTATATAACCCACTGAGAAAAATTACTCATTCATATGAAGATGGAAAGCAGACTTTGAATGGCGGCAGAGATACATATATCCACACAGATACCCACACAAAGAGATGAAAAATTATCATCTAGGCAATGCTGACCCAAGATATTTGGCACATGTGACAGAAAATCCAAATGGCATAATCACTTTCTCTGGTTAATTAAAGTGGAACATGACCTAAAGCAGACATGTCAAACTCATGATGTCACATGACATCGCGCAACGAATCAGGACAGTTTTGCCATTGCCGGCAATGGGGTGGGCGTGGCTTCTGCATGATGCATCCGGCCCGTGGGCCGGCAGTTTGACACCCTGACCTAAAGGATATTATTAAAAAAACATTACCATAAAGGGCCACCTGATCAGGAATGAGCTCAGTAGGAGCTACACAGGAGCACCCAATCATCTTTGACTAGTTAAAAAAAACTAAGTAAAACCAGAGATGGCTAATATTTGCATTGGAAATCACCAGGGCTGTGGGTTAGACTGGGATGTTGGAAAAACATCCTTGTTAAAGTAAGTGGCAAACCACTTCTACCTTGCTGTCAAGAAAAGCACATAGATTTTTTTTCTTCCTAGCATTTTGCCTACTAGTGCAGGTCTGTTTTTGGGGAGTGGAGGTCAACTGAGTGTTGATCCATTGGTTACACCAGCAACTGACTGACCTGCTTGTTGGCTGAGCCTGGTGTTTTAGGCTGAGGGTGACTGCCCAAAGTCACCCAGCCGGCTTTCATATCTAAGGTGGGACTAGAATTCACAGTCTGCTGATTTGACTCAAGAAAGTATTTATCTGTATTTTAGAGAACAACATACAAGAGTATGCATGCATTTGGCCAAATCCCAAAGTTTCTAGCTTTCCTGGTGCTTTGTTAGTGATGTAGAAATTTGTACTGGAACAGATCTAAAAAAATAATACCTTTTCTGCTAAGCTGATCATATAAGGAAAATGTAAAATCAGAAGTGGAAGGAGGCAGTAGAGGTAATATATTTCTAACCCTTGAATAAACTAAGTTACAAAGAACTTTATGGAGGCTCTCAGATAATAATAATAATAATAATAATAATAATAATAATAATAGTAGTAGTAGTAGTAGTAGTAGTAGTAGTAGTAGTAAAGTTGGAAGGGACCTTGGAGGTCATCTAGTCCAACCCCCTGCTCAGGCAGGAAACCCTATACCACTTCGGACAAATGGCTGTCCAGTCTCTTCTTAAAAACTTCCAGTGTTGGAGCATTCACCACTTCTGGAGGCAGGTTGTTCCACTGCTTAATTGTTCTAACTGTCAGGAAGTTTCTCCTTAGTTCTAGGTTGTTTCTCTCCTTGATTAGTTTCCACCCGTTGCTTCTTGTCCTGCCTTCAGGCGCCTTGGAAAATAGCTTGACTCCCTCTTCTTTGTGGCAGCCCCTGAGATATTGGAACACTGCTATCATGTCCCCCCTCGTCCTTCTCTTCATTAAACTAGACATACCCAATTCCAGCAGCCGTTCCTTATATGCTTTAGCCTCCAGTCC
>NW_015386397.1:5351436-5373766 GCF_001527695.2 Protobothrops mucrosquamatus
TCAAGGCATTGTAAAGTGGTATTAACACTTCACATGATCTTGATTCTATCCCTCTGTTAATGCAGCCTAGCACTGTGTTGGCCTTTTTGGCAGCTGCAGCACACTGCTGGCTCATATTTAGGTGATTGTCCACTAGGACTCCGAGGTCCCTCTCACAGTTACTACTAATGAGCAAGGTACCCCCTATACTATACCTGTGCATTTTGTTTTTCTTGCCTAAATGTAGAATCTTTCTTTTTTTCACCATTGAATTTCATTTTGTTAGATAGTGCCCTGTGTTCAAGTCTGTCCAGATCCTTCTGTATCTTAAGCCTGTCTTCTGGAGTATTGACTATTCCTGCCAGCTTGGTGTCGTCTGCAAATTTGATGAATTCCCCATCTATCCCCTCGTCCAAATCATTGATGAAGATGTTGAAGAGCACTGGGCCCAGAACAGAGCCCCGGGGCACCCCACTACATACTTCCCTCCATGTAGATGTGGTTCCATTGAGAACTACATGCTGAGTACAGCCGGTCAGCCAGCTACGGATCCATCTGGTGGTGATGCTGTCTACCCCACATTTTTCTATATAATGCTGACTTTCTTTATTAATTCTATCAGCCTGGACCAAAAGTGTTAAAAGAATATTGCTGCAATCTATGGGATCCACACTAAATCATTAGCTTGCACAATGACATATGTTCAAATTCTTTAAATCCCATCAATCATCCCTACCCAATAGAACTTCTGATACATTACTACCTATAGAAAATAATTATTCATTATTCATTATCAGTTATCATAACTTCCAAGATTCCCACACATTCCCTTCTGAGAAGCATGTCTAAGAGTTGTTCTGGAATTGGGTGATGCCAAATCTAAATAGGTAGGTAGGTAGGTAGGTAGGTAGGTAGATAGATAGATAGATAGATAGATAGATAGATAGATAGATAGATAGATAGATAGATAGATAGAGTCATTTTCATACAAACTGCCAACCGAAACCATAGAAATAGAATGTGATAAAACCATCCCTGATGGTTTTCACAATTACATCATAATTAACCAACAAATCTGAAATTTTGAAGGCTTCCTAAGACTACTTCTCCCATATTCCATATTTAAAACAATTTTTCCCCCAAGGTATTCTCTTTTGATAACCCTCGGTAAAACCTACTTGTTCATAAAGATCTTGAATCTATCAAAATTAAATTTGACAAGCTTGATCCTTGCTGTAGGGGGCAGCTATGCCTGCAAATTTACCCCACTTCTGCTAAACAAATATAGGCAGCATTCGTGGAAAAAAAAATACAACAAAATCCAAAGCCCATTCACATATTTATCTGATATTTGGCATTCTATATCTCTGAAATAAATTTCCCTAGAGATTGAAATCAATTTGACCAAATTATTTTTTTAAAATCTTGGAAGTAATAGAATCATTTAGATCATGATTTGCATTTGGCCCAAAATTTCTAAAACTAAAGAAATGTAAGGTGCTAGTTAAGATTAAAACAGAACTTTGTATTTGGATCGAATCTCTTCTACATGTCCAATCCACACTAATGGAACAAATGCTCAAGAACATATGGTGTATTATATATACATATTTCATGAGTTAAATCAAGGACCATGATGAGGCCCTCTTACCTGGGGCTGAGGTCTGGAGGTCCACAGTGTGTGAGAGAGGGAAGTTTGCTAGGCTTCTGGCCAATGAGGCCCTCACTGTCAAAATGTCGCTCCTCCTGACGGCATTGTGGAGAAGGACTGCGGACCCGGTTGCAGCGGACTGGAGACCGACAAGTTCTCCTCAGGGCAGAGAACTGACGCAAATCATCTCCCAGAAGACTGCTGAGCGAGCCCCGCCTTACTGGGCTGTTGAGGTTGGGCAACATGATTTTTCGACGTGTGATTGTGGCAGGTGAAGGCTGAAAGAAGTCCTCAGAGCCCTCACTGTACTCCTGGATGGAAGGTAGGGTCTTCTCAGGGGCAGTAGCACAACTTTGAAGATGAGGCTGGCCAGGTGGGAAGAAGAACGTGTAGATTAATGAAGCCTATTTTACTTTAAATTCTTCTCACACACTAGCTGGGTTCATAGAACATGCTCAAACAATTTGCTAATGTTCTAAAGATTGTGTTTGTTAACTTTGGATAGCTTAACATGCAGCATTATCTAAACACAAGCCCAATTGGATAATTTATGATTCAGTGTAAGATGGAAACCAGAAAATGATTACTTGTTCTGAGTAATCAGAACCCAGCTATTGTGAATATATAAAATGTTACTGTTGAAATATAAATGAACTCCAGTAAGCAATTTGTGCGTGAAAATGTCCTTAGCTTTCAAATGCTCATTTATAATTATATCCCACTTTTTATAACTTTTAAAGTATAGATATTGATCTTGGAAGGTTAGCCAATTTTTCTTCCCATTTTATAACTTTTTGGTAACCAAGATGAAGACAAATAATTGTATGAACAAAACTAAGAGTAGACATGAAATAAATTTATATGCTAACCCAACACTTGACAAATAAATTTTATGAGAACAGAAGCAATTCTGGATCAAGATCTGAACTCAAATTCATACTAGTTCACAATCTAACACAAGAATTCGGTTCACTATAAAATATAGGGCTTTTAATGCCAAATTTGTCTTACAAATTTTTACTTTGGATGGAAGATAACAATGATAGTCAATGAAACTTGAAATATCATTACAGTACCCTGAAATAGGATAAGATGACATCAAACAACCAAACCCATGTCATTGATTAAAAAAAGATGCCATGTCTGAATGCCCTCATCTGGGTAGGTCATGATGAGAGGAAGTTTCCAGAATATCCCTATGTGTCACTGTTCATCGGTCCGGAAAATCTTCTATGTCATTCTTCTGCAACTGGGTACTCTTCAGATGCATTGAAACTTTGATATGGATTTCTACATTGACAAGGAGTTAAATTCAAAGGCCTAGACAGGATTGTAAGTACAACTCTCTGAGTCACAAAGGAAACTTCTCAAATTACCCCTTGCCCCCAGTATTCAGGGCTAAATAATCCCATAGCCAATGCAACTGAGGACAGGCAAAGGAAATGGAAGAAAAAAGTCATACCATCTCCTCATTCATTCTGTCATCACAGCTATAATGGACTTGTCCTTATGAGCGTTTCTCCTCATGTCCCTAGTCCCCCAAAATATTACTCCCCCCCTTTTACTTGCTTTCTACCATCTAGTTAATGATAGCTGACTCTAGAACAAAAGCAGATGAGGTGATAGCTATGGTGTCTCTTCCATCACTAATAATAATAATGATGATGATGATGATGATGATGATGATGATGATGATGATGATGATGATTAAAGTTGGAAGGGGCCTTGGAGGTCATCTAGTCCAACCCCCTGCTCAGGCAGGAAACCCTATACCATTTCGGACAAATGGCTGTCCAGTTTCTTCTTAAAAACTTCCAGTGTTGGAGCATTCACCGCTTCTGGAGGCAGGTTGTTCCCACTGGTTAATTGTTCTAACTGTCAGGAAGTTTCTCCTTAGTTCTAGGTTGCTTCTCTCTTTGCTTAGTTTCCACCCGTTGCTTCTTGTCCTGCCTTCAGGCGCCTTGGAAAATAGCTTGACTCCCTCTTCTTGTTTCCTCTTACCTACTGTACAGGGACTCCAAGATGGTTATTTCTGCAGTTTCACTATATTTATGCCAATGATCCTAAATATTATTTCTGCAAATTTATTAGACTATAACTCCCAGTATTCCCAGTGCAGAATTTCATTCACATCCACACAATTCCTCAAAATTCACCATAATCCAATGAAAAAACTTTGCCTACTTTTTTTTCCTCAGTATAAACTTCAAGTTACCTGGGATAAACGTGGGGATCTGGAAACTCGGAGAAGCCCCTGGAAGAAAAACAAAAACAAGAACATGAAAAGATTTAATTAATTACTTTTTACAAACCAATCCTTTGTGTATGTGTGTGGGGGGTGTTTATGGGCTTTTTGGCACTAGTGTATTATGCAATCTCTTCTCTGAATTATCAAACACAGACAGTTTGTTCAACACATCAAAACTACATCAAAGTCATTATCAAGAAATCAAATAACATAGCAATGATCTTCAGGAGAGATAATTTCTGCACTGGTGATGCAATAATAACTGATACTATAAAAACTAAGGACCAGCATTCACAGGACAGAGATGTCATTTATGCCAACAACTATTTGGTTTCAAGGCTATGAAGCACAAGGTAAAGGACTCTATTAAACCATGTGAAAGATAGGAAGAAGAACAGGCTCCAACACTTTTATTCCATGTTCTATGGTTAAACCACTGTAGATATAAGATGGGAACAGCAGCCTCCACAAAAAAAAATGCTCTTCCATTTGGCTTCATGAACATTGTTATCTAGCTGCTCCATGTCATCTATTTAAGATGTCTGAGCTTAGCAATCAATTAAATGATGTGAAGTTAGGGGATTAAGATTTATTGTGAGTTTGGCCTAGGGAACCCAATAGTTACCAGCTGAACATAGATTGGATGGAATAACTGGCTAACACTACAACCATCAGATGCTAGAATATTGCTGCTTGAGGACTAGTGTCTTACAGTATAATTAACACTTTGCTGGAAGTTGTTTTGATTGTCCTGCTTGCATGGAAATATCAGATACATATCAAAATATAAGCCAATTATAGCAAACACTAATCTTAGCCTGCTAATCCTGCTTTATTTCCTTTCTTTAGGCCAGCAGTCCAAACAAAAAGAAAATGTTTAAATGGTTTTTTAAAAAAGAAATATTCAGTGAAAACAATTGATCACCTAAAACAGTGCCTTATTAGTGAAGGTGGCAAATCAGATGAGAATTCTACTAATTCTTATAGGGTAGAAGCAGCAAGTATGGTTTAAATTCTGCCCTTTCCAGAGAGTTCTGTTTGTTCATAATAATGTACTGTACACAGAGAGTTTCTCTGCTCTGTTGAATAAGCCTAGACTGAATTTGTCATAATGCTAACTCTTCTCTTTCCCCATGTGCATTTATCCTAGCTGAAGAGATGTCTTAATAGGATTTCTATATCGCCAATCTGCCCTTCCTGCTTGCAAATAGACAGGTTTTCTCTTCTCTCACCAATTGCTCTCATTCCTACAGTCAGGTAAAGGCAGAGAGGAATGTCCATAGGCTACATTAAAATATTAGAAGGAATTAGAAAAAAGAAGTTATCAGTTATGAATTATATCATGTCAGTCCTGTACAACTTGTAAGGGGGGAAAGGCTCCACTAATAAATTAAAAATAATCACAGGCTTAAATCACTGCTACAGAGAGGTCTAAAAATATAAACCTAGTTTTTGAGAAAGGAAAACTGATCTGTTATAAAGCAAAGCAAGATAGGTTAGATTACTTTTGGTTGATTGGCTGGTCCTAGATGAATCTGCCTGCCCCTAATCTCCTGGTTGAGAAAGTAGTCTGAGAGTTGTTAAAAGCTAGATTTTTAAGAAGAAAGTCCCCTTGAGTTGTTAGTGGGGAGCATTCTTGGAAAGAAGCCTTCTCAATAGCATAACTCCCTAAGGTAAGGACAGTACATGCTCGTACATGGGAGCATACTATGTCTTTCAGAAGATAGTGCAAAATGTTCTCTCCCAACAAGTCTTGAGAGAAGAGGGTCTGAGGATTTGGTGATAACTGCCTGGGGAGGTGTAGAATTAATAGAATTATTAGGTAATTCATCTTTTCTATTTTGATGTTGGTAGGATTTCATTATTTCCAGGTAAAGCTACCTAGAATCTGTGGAGTAGGTGACCTATAGAAGGAAGGAAGGAAGGAAGGAAGGAAGGAAGGAAGGAAGGAAGGAAGGAAGGAAGGAAGGAAGGGCAACATAGATAGCAAGTTTCCCAAATTCAAAATATGCTCATTAGCTGAAAACAGCTAAAAATTCTGTGCCTAGTCATTTTGATGCAGAATAAAGCTATTAAAGATTGCTAGTCAAGATAAGAATAGATAGTCATCAGGACAACAGGCAGCACCACCACTTGGAATATCAATATACTGAAAGCAGCTGCAAGACAATTCTATTTACTTTATGTATAGCCTCAAACTAGCTGAATATATATTTCCAAATGCTTTCAACTAGCCCAGGGGTAGGCAACCTTGGCTCTTTTATGACTTGTGGACTTTAACTCCCAGAATTCCATGCTGACTCAGGAATTCTGGGAGTTGAAGTCCACGAGTCATAAAAGAGCCAAGATTGCCTCCCCCAGAACTAGCCCATATTTAAAACCCTCTAATTTATTCAGGGTTTTCTGACCATCTATGTAAGACCTATTCCCATTGATTAGATAAGTGAGTCTATTCTCAACAAAAGTCTTTTTTAGACCATGGCATGCAGAGCTTAGGTATTTCCTAGAAATGAATTCTAAATTCTCCTGCTGCATGAGACATTTGAGATTTAGATTTAGACTGAGTTCAGACATAGCCTTTGTCTGGGTATGTGCAAATGTTCCTGTAGGTAAAATCCTGGATCTTGCATCAAAAGTTAAATTGTCAAATTGATTTGGAAACCCTTAATGACAACCCTTAAGGGCCTGAAGTCTCATTCCTAGATTATCAGGAATTTAAAACTACCATTGCAGCTTTAATTAGGTGAAATTTGTATAAACTATGTGGCCACTTTCAGATATAGCAGCAATATCAAATGTAACTATGCCAGACCTGTGGCATTATTCCCTCCCAGGAAGAGAAGAGAAGGTATGCTTAACATTGGAATCCTTGATTATAGCAGGTTCACTATGCATTTTCTTCCATGTAATGAAGTAATGTATGGATGATGTTCCTAGTCTCTCTACATCTGATGTCTATCTCTATAAATTGTGCAATTGAGGAAACAGAGTGGGCTATACATCCTTTGCTCTGGATAACATAACCAGGAGGGAATGGATTTATATACTGTATGTAATTTCTTTCCAACATTTTGTTGGATTGTGAGAATAGCAACCAAGAATATTAACTGGAGAATTTTGGGAGCTGAAGTCCACATATCACAAAGTTGTGAAGGCTGAGAAACACTGGTCTGCATAATTATGGTAACCACATAGAATGTGGAATAAAATCAAATCCCCCTTTCCTGTTCTACTTGCATACGGCTGTGGGATAGAGACAAAATGTAAAGGAAGCAGAGAATTTCCTTTCCATTATTACATAGAAGAGCTCTTCCAGAGTTGTCAGAGTGGAAGCATGGAGTCTAATGGCTTGGACAAAGAAAATTCCTGCGGGAAGTCAAATGATCTTCACTTAGAATGACTCACTCTGCCAGGATGAAGAGCTAGAGGCACAGGGCAATGTCATCCATATCCACCTACCTCAATCTCACTACCCTCACGTAGGTTGAAAGTGAGGTCCTGCTGGATGTCTGCCATGAACTTGGCAGAATATTCAGGGTACAACTCCAGAACCTCAAAAAGTCCACGTAGGCTGATGTATTGGAGGTCACAGTAGGTCAGTGCCTTGACATCTGCATTGGTCTTGATGACTTGGTCTTTACTAGGCAGGTCAGCACCAATAAGATCTCCTTTACCTACAAAAAGTTAAGGTTTGGGATATGTATGAATGGGATGGGAGGCAGAGGGGTTATTGTTACCTCTGCCTTTGTATACTCAAACAATGTTTCAAAGTCATAGAATGAGTGGCTCACAAGTTATGCAAAGCCATCAAATAATTTGCTTGGTTTTCGTTTAGAGTTTTGGGTTGTCCTCTGTAATATGTAAATCATGGTTGATGACTTAATGGAATGTGTGAGCTTAGGCCACTCTTGCTAAATCATTCCATAGTTAAGTAAATCACAGTTTTATCACAAAGTTCAAATGCAAACACTGTCTGGACCTTGGGACAAGACTTTTGCCTGCTGAAGATGGATTGTATTGTTATTCTTTCTTTGTTTTTTTATTTTTTTTTAAAAGTTTTTGATTTTTATTATAATTATAATAACTCTAAATTGCCTGCTTTCTCTGTTCTTACCATTCTTTTCCACAGCTATGCTAAACAGATTTACATCTGGTATTTACATTTAGTGGGAAATATTTATTACAATTTCACTTTTACAAAAAAGAGGTAGAAAAAAACCGGAAACAAAAACAAAAAAGAAGGGTTCCTGAGACTGTATTAGGGGTTTTTTTTTTGTTCCATGTAGTAGATTCCCTAATCCACATGGAAGAATTTGTATCAAAAGAAATAAGAAACTGCTTCTAAATTGGAATAATGGAATGGACTTAGCAAATTTACAGTGAGAGGGAAGCAATGTCATGAGAAAAATGCCCCTGGAAAAGGTTTTGTAAAGTGTCTTTGTGCTAAAAGGAAATGAGCACAAGCTCCAAATCTGGACTACTGTTTAGTACCCATTGTCCCCCGACCCAGGAACTATCACTCCCTGCCCAAATGGATGCTGTATTGCCTACTCTTCTTCCTGGGCCTTACCCAAAATGGCCAGCACAATGTTGTCTTTGAGGACTTCAAAGGATCCTGAGCACACAAAATAATTTGCTTGCAGGGCATCTCCCTGACGTAGTAAATACTCGCCAGGTGCGCAGAATGAGGTCTTGATGTGCAGGGATAAAGCCCGTAGGCAGCCACGGCTGGCACTCTCAAACAACGGCAACTGCAGAATGTCCTTGTTCAAGTGCATAGCAATATCAGCTTGTAATTCATCTGGGAAATCATGCAGGAGCTACAGAGAAAAGGCAGGAAGGATGCTTTTGTATGGAGTTTGGTGCCAATTAAATTTACTGCTACACCAATGTTTTTCAGCTTTGGTAACTTTAAGATGTGTGGACTTCAACTCCCCAAATTCCCTAGCCAGAGGGTTGGGGAATTCTGGAAGTTGTAGTCCACACATCTTAAAGTTGCCAAGCCTGAGAAACACTGCTACATTGTAATTTCCCATTATGCCAAGATTTAACTTCCTTTACTTCCAGCCTGTTTAAACTACTCTCTCCCATCAGTTGAGGCCAACTCACTTATTTATCAATGAGATGATTGATAGACAATTGTCATATTTTGTAGTCTCAGCTGGAATTAGATAAGGGTGATTCTATCATTCTTTTCAGAATATCAGCTAGATCAGACTCTTTCTTTCATTGAAACATATCTAACTGATGATGTTTTAAATCAACCTTCCCTTTCCCTTCCTGTGTGGCCATTGCTGAGAGTTGAACAAACATGCATTGGGTGAGAAAATCTGATACACAAATCACTGTTACTCTTTAAGAACTTGTTCTTAAGCTTGATGGGTTCTATTTTTCATTTCCTTCCACCACCATCTTCCTTTTATACAGAGAGGGAGCTTTTTAAAAAATATTTACCTTTAATCCATTTTTCATATGACAGATGGGATTTAAAGTGTTTTAAATAAATGAATAAGGAGCAGCTGATTTTATTCTTTCTTGTGTGGGGTTGATGAAAACTCAGGGAGAAAAGTCTAAGAAATATAAAAATATGCTGTAGTCCAAAATCCAAAAAATGGGGGCGGGAAAAACCTGGGTGGGGTATAATTGTTGAAAGTCTAATAGTTCATCATTAAAAAAATGGCAGTAAAACTTGGGGCAGATAGATTAAATTTCTGAAGCCAAGAAGAGAATAACATGTCATCCATTCATCTCTTTATCTTGAAAATCTCTTTAAAAGAGATGTGAAGCAGGAATGATTAGATTTTGATCAGAAAAGACTTGGAAGGGTAAGGGCAAAGAATTTGGGAACTCTTGACTCCTCAAAAAAAAAAAAAGAACTCTGAAGTGGGGTACAGGTGTGGAAACAACTACTCTGGAAGAAAACCCTTTAATTCTTTTTGCTGTTTTCCTGATTTAAAATCCATCTCTCAAAAGATGCTTTCACTCTAGGAAAAAAAATGCAACATTTCTTCCTCTATTACTATTGCTCTAAGCCAGTGTTTCTCATTCTTGGCAGTTTGAAGATGCATGAATTTCAACTCCAAGAACAGGGGTGTCAAACTCGCAACGTCACGTGACATGTCATGACGTATCACAGATTTTTTTTCCATTGCCGGCAATAGGGTGGGTGCGGTTTTGCCATGACGTATCCAGCCCACGGGCCAGCAGTTTGACACCCCTGGGCTAGAATGTCCAGCCTGCATGCTGGCTGGGGAATTCTGGAAGCTGAAGTCCACACATCTACTACCAAGGCTGAGAAACATTACTGTAAGCAAAATTAGAATCTACATTATTTATTTTTATTTATTTATTATTTAAATTTATATACCGCCCTATCTCCCTTACGGGACTCAGGGCGGTGAACAGGCAATAATAAAAATCACAATAAATATTGAATAAAATATTGAATAAAAAGCCTGCTCTAAAATACATTATATCTTTAATTTTGTCCTCTGCTTTTATTTTATCTCTCATGTCTCCAAAATTAGGGCTTTGTTTAAATTATGCTTACCTCAGACATTTTGTAAAAGCCAAGATTTGTTTCAGAGTTACTATAATGCAAATTGATACTAGAGTCTGGATATATTAAAAGAGGCTAAAGACTGACGTGCTGATGTGGAAATAAGTTATTTTTGCGCAAGCTATATTAAAATAAACCAGTGATGCACAAGGTAAGTAGTGCTTTTCTCTGAATTTGTATCATTTCAATAGCAATCTTTTATATTCCTAAAGATTTCACAATTATGGACTCTTCCAACCCATCAAGAGCTATTACACTGGCTTGATATTTGAAATTGTAAAGCCTGCTCCTTCTTGCAAATAAACAGGTGACAAATTCAGGCCTCTTGAATTCATGCTGTCCTCTTTAGCCATTAGACAATGTTCCCTCCCAATCTCCCTCTAGAAAATTCAGGGAATGAGTTGCCCCACCTCATTTGCATCAATGCCATTGTTGACAGACCATGTGGTCTGAAAGTATTCCAGCATACGCTGCTTGAGCTGCTGGGGCAGGCGGTGGACACGGATGAAGTCTTTGAGATCCTTCATGCGGGTATGATACAGGGAGCGCCGTGAGTACATGCGTTGTATGATGGCTGTCACATTGCCAAAGACCACGGCATGCATCAGAGCTGAAGCAAAGAAGAGAAATGAGGACAAGCATTTCTTTGGATTAGTGAATGACCCTTCTATTAGGAGCCACTTTCAACAGTTACAAGATCTGCTTCAAGGAAACCAGCCTTCAAACCTGGCATGAAAGGAATAGCCCTTCCTTATTTTCTCTCTCTCTCTCTCTTTTCTTTTCTCTTTGCTAACGTGGATTACAATTGAGCCCAAAATTTCTGCTGCTAAGTGAAACATTTATTAAGTGAATTTTGCCCCACTTTACGACTTTCCTTGCCACAGTTGTTAAGTGGATCACTGCAGTTATTAAGTTAGTAACATGGTGAATCTGGCTTCCCCATTAACTTTGCTTCTAAGAAGGTTGCAAAAGATGATCACGTCACCCTGGGATACCGCAACCATCATAAATATGAGTCAGTGGCCAAGCATCCAAATTTTGATCATGTGGCCATGGGGATGCTACAATGGTTGTAAGTGTGAAAAACAGTCATCAGTCACTTTTTTTACTGCTACTGTAACTTTGAACAGTCACTAAATGAACTGTTGTAAGTTGAGGACTACCTGTAGAATGTTTTGGATTACAGAGACTTAATTTAATCATTTAGATGCAGGGCTATGATGTAACTTAATAGAGCTTCCCTTTCTCATTGCCTTTTTTTCTCTCAACTGCCCTTGCATAGTTGGAATCATATCTGAGACTTTGGAAGTTATAGTCCAAACATCTAAGCTGGGAAAGATGGTTTTAGATGCCAGCGCCAATTTTTCTCCTATTAGAGCAGACATGTCAAACTCGTGAGGTCACATGATGTCGCGCAACGTATCGGGATGGTTTTGCCATTGCCGGCAATGGGGTGGGCATGGCTTCCGGATGATGCATCCGGCCCATAGGCCGGCAGTTTGATACGCTGTATTAGAGCATAAGAGAAGAAAAATATTTACATACACAGGATGTACTTACCACCAATAAGCATGGTGCAGATAGAAAAGATTTTCTCAGCATCTGTGTTGGCACAGACATTGCCAAAGCCTACACTGGTCAGGCTGCTGAGGGTGAAGTACAGGGAGGCAATATAGGCACTGTGGATGGATGGTCCACCCACAGAGATGTTGACATAGGGGGCCTCAATTCGTTTGCCCAATTCATGGAGCCAGCCTGCTGGGCACAATGAAAGGTTAATCCTCTTGGGTAGACAAGAGTTCAGAGATTGTATAGCTAGTATCATTTTTAAAATTGAAATATAATTTGTTTGGCTTTACCTTAACATAATCTTTTAATTTATTTTTGTTGACATCATCAAAGAAAGCTTCTGTTTTAAGTTCTGGTTTATTTTTTACCATGGTTTGTAGAATTACCTACAATAACTAGCTTTACATATACCAGGCCATGATTCACTTGGTTGTGGCTTGTTAGAAAAATAAAAATTGTTTGCATTCATACAACATGACAAGCTAAACAAACCATATTGATAAAGTCAATATGTGAACACATCCAGAAGTTATACTAAGTATAATAAGGCACCTTAGAACTTGAGATTCAGAGGATGAAAGTCTCAGAGGTCTGCCCTAAACAATTTTCTTGTCAAAGCACAATAGCAAGTTAAATGCTAGATCATCAATCATTTTTTAATTCCATATTTCAGTTGATCAAAATAAACTGAACTTTATTATTATTTCATCATAATAAAAAGTTTGGCATGTGGCATATTTTGACATACACCATGCAAAGTCCCATGTTACTCAGTGTATAGTAAGCTATATGGTAGATTGTTAAAAAAATTCCCATCTCTCAAAGATTTTATCCCTATAATGATGCTGATCCTGAAATGGTGGGTCATATTTTATTGTATTGTAAAATTTTAAGAGTCTTCAGCAGGAAGCTATCTGGCCTGTTTAATATTTAAACCAGGAATATATTAAAAAAATCACTTGCAGATTAAAATATATTTACTTATTATATCTTTAAAAGCACTTTATTACTTTTTAAGTATCTTGGTGGTGAACTTGCATAATACTCCTTCCTTCTCCCATTTTCCCCACAACAACAACCCTGTAAAGTAGGTTAGACAGAGAGTGACTGACTGGCCCAAAGTCATCCAGTCAGTTTTCATGCTGAAGGCAGGACTAGAACTCACAGGCTCCTGGTTTCTAGGCCAGCATTTCAATCACTATACCCAAATGGCTCTCTGTAATCCTAAGATTACAGCATCAACAGATTGTTGACTATAAAAACATGGAATTAGTAACAAATTAATGACCTGGGGTTTTAAGTGTATAATATATTATTTATTAAATATTTTACTTGTTATTCAATGTCAAGTTTAGATTATGTTTGTAATTTGGGTCCTTTTGACCATAAATAAATAAATAATAATAAAAGTTGCATCACTATTCATGGGATTCTATGTGCGAGCACGAAGTATTGTTGATGTTGCTGACATTAATGTTCTTATGCTCCAAAGCTGCTTTTCCCTAGATTAAATCAAATTATGTTGGATACTTGTGCAACTAGGTTGCCACAGTTTGGCAAAAGCTTGGCAAAGGTGGTTCCAACCCAGTGCCCTAAGAATGTTGCGTTTCATTCAAACTCTTTCAAAAGTTTAGATTCTATCTTGCTGAAATACTGAAGGTCCTGACTATGAATTCGGTGAAGAGATGTATCTGATTCTGTTTGGTGCAATGCACACAGGATTTGTATGACAAGGGCTTCCCAGTTATACGCTAAGCTCACCAATGTCCCAGGTCACAGGGTCGTTGCTCTCCTGCCGGCCGATGACATACCAGATGCAAGCCATCCAGTGAGCTAGCAGGGCAAACATGGACATGAGTAAGGTCAGGACCATGGCACTGTACTGGGAATAGCGATCCAGTTTCTGGAGCAAGCGGAGCAAGCGCAGGAGACGAACAGTCTTTAACAGGTGTACCAGGTATGTCTGGGAAAGGCAGGAAGAGAAAAACAGATTGACATAAAGGAACAAGCCACTAGACCAGGGGTAGGCAACCTTGGCTCTTTTATGACTCATGGACTTCAACTCCCAGAATTCCTGAGTCAGCATGGCTGGCTCAGGAATTCTAGGAGTTGAAGTCCACGAATCATAAAAGAGCCAAGGTTGCCTACCCCTGCTCTAGACCATTCAGCCAAACTCCACCTGGTCACAAAGCTGAAGAAGTGGTCACAGGTCAGTAACCGCAAAGTTCATGCATAATATTAAACATTAATGTGGTGATTTTGGGTTGATGTGTAAACTCAGCTACTATATTTTTAAACCATAATTTATTGCCTGTCTAAGAAATCATCGACTTGTGGGATCCAAACGCCACTTTTTACAATTTCCAACCCAATTTCATTTTAGGATGTGCCCAAGCTCTTCTCAGGGGTGGGTGGGCATGATGAGTTTAATTCTGGACCATGGCCCTCACAGCTGTTCCTAGTGGTTTAGCACAAATGGTACCACTGGACTAAAGCCAGGTCACCGTCATCTGAAAGACAAGGTAAAATTGATAAGCCATGATTGGAGAGTAAGATACTGGACATTACTGATCCTCTTTTGTCCTCTGTGTTGTAAGGTTACCCAGCAATCTCATTAGCCAAGAGGTTGTGTTGAAGGCTTCAAGTGCTTGGTCCTAATGGCATGCACACCTCAACATGCCCACCTAATGAGAACCCCAAAAAGAGATGAAAGGCACGAAAGAAAGGTGCATCCGAAGAGAAGGAGCTAGGAGATGTGGGATTTGCCAGAAGAAAAGACTCTAAATGGAGTTCAGCTGGAATCAGAACAATGTCTAGAGCAGCTGGAAACATCTTGTCAGTTCAATGCTGAATTTCAAAATGCTCAACTTTTCTGATTTTTTTCGGGGCTTTGAGGAACATACAAAACTTAGGCTGCAATCATGGTGTAGATATATTATTAAAGAAGACAATGCCAATTTGCTGACTGGTTCTTGAGAAATAATAAAAAAACAACACTTTAACACATTCTTTGATATGTGCCCAAAACTCACTATATTTCACTAATAGAAACAAGTGAAACAAGTAGATGGCTACATACAATATATAGACAGTGATTTATTCTCCTGAGTACTAATAATTCTGTAACCCAGACAGCTGCACTTGTGAACAAGAGGGAAATGTGAACAGTTCAGAGGAATTCAATTATGCAGAAAAATGTTGAGTTAAAAGCTGACTAGTTTAGTGTTCATGAAACAATAACTGTCCCTTAACAAAATAAAATGGGTCAGCAGGAAGATTGAAGTTTTCTGAAAAAGTGGGCATGAGGGTGTGCCATTCATTATCACTTGAATCTCATTTCAAGAATCAAGTTTACATCTTATGTCCAATTATGTACATGTGCTTCTTCATAAAGCACACTATGATCAAAGTAAGTCCACTTCTTGTTCAGATAATGTGCTGAGTTAGTATAAAAAGCCTCAGCCTCAACATTTCCCCTGAAAGCAAAATCACCAAAAGTGGGACAGACCTTTAGGTCGAGCGGGTATTAGAGAGGACTGCATAGTTAAAATCTAAGCTGGAGGTCTGGGATTTTGCAAGAGTGGTAATTACTGTTTCCAATAGGATAACTTCATGTGACAGTTTTTATTTTATTTTCTTTCACAGTAATCTGTCCCAAACCCAGTGGACTTGGGGCAGAACAATAACATCAAATGAGAGAAGGATGAGCCCAAATCTATACCAAACCTAAAACATAATTACGAAAAAGCAAGGATAAAGCCCTTATTAAAACACAAGGTAGGCATGAGCAGGCAGCTGTTACTGAAGGAACAGTGAAATAAAAGTTCCTGGCAGACAGTATTCCATAAGGTGGGTGCTATTCCAGAAAAAAACTACCATCTCTCGTCTCTGCAGAGGTGAGAAACTATCAGCAGGCCATTTCTGCATCATGTCTGGCTAAGCAAATTCAACTCTGGCAAGGTATTGAGAGGTTTAGGTCATTTTTCTCCACACCTGAGATGGTGGTAAGGCTTTACCTTTGCCTTAATGGAAATAGATTTTTCAGCTACTTCTAATAGCAAAATAGCTGATGTGTAAAGGATGCACCTCCCCCACTTCCACATATACTAGCCTTATATATGAGTCTTTAAAATATAGACATATCTGTCACATAAACTAATGATGAACTGATTTTTCAACTGAGTTTTGACATAGTCAATTTATCATATTAAAAAGGATGTGTTGGTAAATTCAGGGGGCACAGAGATCTTCTGAATAACCTCTTTCTAAAGGGGACATGAAACCTATTGTGGAAGGACAAACCAAAAGCTATTGTTTCCAGTGAGGGGAGAATATGCCCAATGAAATGCAGTGGGCTGAATGATGGAGGAGAAGAATGAGTGAAGTGGAACGCACTAAAATAAAAACATGGCTGGCAAATTGAAAGAACACCTGAGTGAGAGCAGCTGCTTGGCTGCAGATTATCCCTGTGGTAAGAGCTAATAACATGATCTGCTCTTCAAGAGCATTGCAATTAATGTCTGTAAGTACAGTGTGTTTACTATTGTTGAAGCCTTTAACATGTTCCATGGATTTTCTTTTACTCATGGCTTACTAGATATTAGACACACTAATTCACACAACAGAAGAATAGATGGTAAAGGTAATGGAGTTGGCAAAGAGGGCAAAATTGACTATTTTAATTAAAGAGAAGAATCCATCTAATTTTGTTTCTAGTGGGAAACCATCTCTGGTCTTTGTGCTTGAACTTGAAAAATAATGACACTTTAATTTTAGGTTATGACGACTAGATTGACTTTGTTGTTATAGAAATGGGTTGAAATAGATAGAAATGTAAAGCAAAAGATTGAGGTTGTAGCTTTTTTTTTTAATTCTACTGCATTGAAAAAAGTTGGAAGTCACCACGTTCTTCTTTCTTTCTTTTTCTTTGCCCTCTTTTCTTTCTTCTTTATCTTTCCTGATTTTTTTATTTGCATTTTATCTCATAACAAACTTTAATAAAAATATAAAACATAAAAAAGGACTTACTAGATATTGATCCACCCTCCCTTATATATTTAGGATAGCAGAGAAGATATTGGTATTTACCATTATTTTGGCACCTTATCATGTGTAGGCCACTTTACAGGAATAACATCTTTGACCTTGTACAATTATAAAGCATCTGCTTGGCCATGTGGCTTAAAAGCTGGTGCCTCTGAATGGGCTTCTCTTTTTGGAAATTCATCATTTGACTGTGGCCTTTCTTATGGAGTGCTTTTGCTCATTGCCAGGAGCAGATGTAAAGCATTACTCACCACTGGAACATTGAAGGCATAGAGGAGGTCAAAGGGCAAGGCTGCGATTAAGTCCACGAAGAACCATGTCGCCACATAGTGGAGGCAAATTGAACGCTTATTATAAACCACCTGGCCTGATTCACTAACATATGTGGTCCGAAAATTCAAAATAATATCTGTCAAAAAAGAAAAGAGGGCACTTAGACATTTGCCAGTATCAATTCTCCACGACAGCATGTTCTACAGGAAGGAACATTTGATATGCAGAATAGGAGTACACAGGGCTGTGTAGGATTCAATACCACAAAGTACTTTGGGGGTAGCTCTTTATATTAGTTGCATTTTGCCCAGGATCTCACGGCTGTTCTACCGCATTGCCCAACTTGGTCTAGAAAACTCATAAGCAGTAGAAGATGGAGATTGTGCTTTGGTTTCTAGGAATCACAGCTATATATCTTTGGAATATTAGAATTCTATTATTGGCATATTGAAATTTGTTTAACCTATGTTTAATTCTCTATGAGGTAGAAAATACTGAAAACATGGAGAATTGTGAAAGTCTGAAGATTCTCTAAAAGAAAAGCCTCACTAAGTCCAACACTCATATTCTATACAGGGACATCCTGACTGTTTGGGGTAATACTTGAAAGCATTATTCAGTGGTCAAACATTGTATATTCCATTACAATGCAGGTATAGGGCTGGTACAAGTCTGTGCTAGACACTTAACATTTGATAATAACAGTATTGTTCTGATCAGAGAACACTGCATAATTTAATGATCTAACTAATATTATTAAAAAGGTAATAATTACTCAATTACCAATTTTTTCTATTATATTTTATCCAGCATTACTGTACGGAGCAGATGCAGGATGATTAAAAAGTATGGCTCTGAGTCAAAATGAAGTCTGCCATTATCTCTTTTGTGTCTGAAAAAAAGAAACACATACTGTACGCCAGATGAAAAATGTAGGGCTTTTTTTTTATTCCTCAGGTTCGATCACTTTTAGAGGCAACATAATTGTCTTAAGTCTTGAAAATGCTTAAGGCATCCATTTGAACCTTTACAATCTCTGCATCCAGATTTCCAAAAGAGATTCTGGCCCTCTCCATTTTTGAAAAGCATAGTAGCCTTTGACATGCCTCAAAAAGCTCGTTGTGATCCACTGCTAGGAGCTGACTGTTCCTTATTCTAGAACAGTGTTTCTCAAATTCAGCAACATTAAGCAAAATTAAGACTACATACCCAGTGGGTTGGGAGAATTATGGGAGCTGAAGTTCATACATCTTAATGTTGTTGAAGAATGTTCTAGCAATAAAGAATACTACATGATTTGATCTCTGTTCTAGGAATGTTGATGCCCATTTCGCATGTCTGCTCAGGTGTATCCCTTTCATCCCATTGTTAATATATATTTGACTCCCCCCAACACAGTTTTAAATCCTTACCAACAATGAAAAGCATCTCCACTACAATGTCACTGACGATGGTGCTGCGGGCAGCTGTCAAGCTATCCTCAGCATCAGTGAAGCAGACATTGTAGGGAACAGTTACTGCCACATAGAAAGTAGCCAGGAGGATGAGCCAGTCCCACAGGGCTTTGAAGATGCTATAGTGAAGAAGGATGAAGCGCGACTTCTGTACATAGGCCACTTTGTACTCTGGCACTGAGGGTTTGTTTTCAAAGACATCCTGAAAAGGACAAGAGAGGAAATGCAATTTCAGCTATCATCATCATCATCATCATCATCATCATCATCATCATCATCTCCTGAGAAGCCTCCAGGGGTCTTACAATAGGCACTAGGCTGAAATCAGCAGTTTTTGCAGAGACGACATCTTCCTAATCCTGCTGAAAAATAGCCCCTGGGAATGGCATTGTGTAATAATGTCATTCTCTGGTGTAGCTGAGGCCAGCTCTGCTTGATAAGATTTTGTGTGTGAGAGAAGAGGAGGAATAGAAGGACAGGGTGGTATATAAAACAAAAGGACCCCTCACACACACACACACACACACACACACACACACACACACACACACACACACACACACACATTGTAGAATGAGGTTACCTAGTCTTCAGCCTCAGCATTCCTAAGCATAGTTTTTGGAAAGCTTGGGAACAGCAGCCAGAGTTCCTGCAGAAGCTGTACCAAACTATAATTTCTATTGTATGAAAAAGTCAAAACATGTGATGCATAGAATATAATCCTATTGTCTTTTGTGAATTTTATGTAATATAATTTAAATGAATTAACTTTAGTTTTTGTCTTGGATGTGTCCATTTCTTTGTCTTGTCATTAACACGCTACTCAGAGGGGGGTAAAATGTAGCCTTCACTATGAAAAGTGTCATACCATGTTAGAATGATTCCTCCCCAAATCTCTGAATTCTCTTCCTTTTATAGTGGCATGAATGTTTGTAAGTCAATAGGCTTACAATTAGTGGAAACACGAAGGTGGACATTCATGATTCATATTATTAATTCATATATAGTAAGTTCTTCCTATGTTTCAGTAAAAGCCGATAAAGTAATAAACAATAAAAATTTGAAAACTAGACATATGCCCAACTCAGAAGATAAAATTATAGTGAAACAAAACATGAAATTATTAAAATCAGAACAAAGTTTAAAACATTTTGAGCATCTCAGGAAACAAAGCACTTGACATTAGTCCCTGACTTCCTCATTTTTCATTTCATTTGGGATAGCAGTCCATGCTGATTCTACTGACCAGCTATTTGCTGAAAGATTGACAAAAGACCCTATCAGGGAGAAAAAAACCAGAATAAAAATCTCAGGCAGCTCTAATTGAAATAGCATTTCATTCTTATTCTGAATTCATAGATCTAACACGTAGGACAAAGAACTATTTTTTTTCATATTTTTTTCTATTAGCATTACAGCCAAGGAAGAGGCAAAACTCAGTCCAAACAAGCACTGAAAGGTTTTTCAAAAATTACCATGCTGATTTGTTGAACATCAGTGAGCACAATATATACACTCTGAATAAGTTCCAGTGTTCTGTTGATGTAGATTTTTCAAAAAAATTTAAAATGAGGATTCATTTCATCTATTAAATCCTAAAGCTAGACATCAGCAGGGCACACAAGAGCATGAACAGAGGGAACACACAACCTCAGCAAAACAACTCACACCAACATTTTACTGACAATCTTTGTATAGCTTCTGAGCACTGCCAGCACCTATGTTTGAAGCACAGCAATTCTCACACCTGCACACAACTTTGCATTTACATGCTTTTTTTTACAGGCAAATATACTGGCAGTATGCATATTTGCAAGTACATGCAAATACACTTCCATAAAGTTTAACTTCCCCATAGCAATTAGGAAAAATGTCTCTTACTTTCCAGGCAAACAGGAATGGCATGAAACAATTAAAGCAGTTTTCTCTTCTGTGGTCTGCTGGCCAGAGCATTCCTGCTATGCTGGATGTGGTGCCCATGATGTGCAGCCTCAGAGATAACACATCCTTTCTGACTTAGCTGAATTAGTGAGTAAGCCAAGCAACAGTAACACTGCACATGTGCAAAAGCAAGAGTGGTAGTGGCTGAATTCTACTGCAACCTAGCATGGTTCAGAAGCCAACAGAAAGACATCTAGATGAGCCCCATGAGGTCTTCATCCAGTGGGAGCATGATATAGATGCTCCAAGAAGGACTGGTAAAGATATATCTAATCAAATCACATCAAGCCTCCTCCCTCTCCTATGCATCTCTCGGATGACATGAGCCATTGTTCAAATAAGCCAACAACTGGCTGTGAGTTTAACCCAAGTTAGTGTGTGTCTGCCTGTGCTTTGGAGGTGGTTGAAAAAGACCACCTCTCAGAAGTAAGTCAAGAAAGCCCAGCAATGGGAGTTTCATCTTAAGGAAGTCCACCTCTCAACTTAATGAATGACAGAGTGCCATTGCCTATCTTGAAGAAAACTTTACATCTTGCATTATTGATTGGTAAACAATAGATGTACAATGTGATACATTAATGCCAAGTTTGGTTACACAAAACAGGAATAGATCTATCATTTGGCTTTTCTTGGTTCCTTTAGGCAGGACAGGACAGTTTATTTTATCAATATAAAATTTTTATTGTTTTCTTCATAAAAAAAACAACACCAGTATTACACAATATTATTACACAATATTATATCCCACCCCCCACCCCCCGGACTTCCCAAACCAAATCCCAGGCTAATATTCAGATATAAGTAAACGAATATTAATTTCTCTAACTCCACAAACTCTATTATAAACAATCCATCTCCTCCATATTAGTAAAAATTATTCATTTAAGTAATTCAGATCACCAAAATCTTTACCAATTCAGCAAGATACTTTAACACCGCCAAAAAAAAAAACACCATTCATTAAATTTAGTTTTTCCCTGTCACCAATAACTCTTCCTCTCTATTACAACATAATTATCATATTTGTAGTAATAATATAAGTGCATTTCTATTTTTTAAAAAATATATTCTATCATTTCATCAATCTACACCTATAAAAAATCATTTTAAGTCCTTAATAAAATTTACAACTCCAATTACATATCAGTTATAGTATCAAAAAAATTCCCTTCCATTCCTAATTAAATCAAGCAGATTCAATCTATTACAACATAATTATCATATTTATAAAAATAATATAAGTCCAAAAAAAAAAATGCATTAACAATAAGTCCACATCCTTCAACCATTATTAAATCAAAAAGAAACCTTTAAAACCTTGATTCCCATCCATTCATAGTTAAATCAAACAAGTTCAATTATTACAGCATAATTATCATATTTATAATAGTAATATAAGTCCAAAAAAAATATACATTAACAATAGGTCCCCATCCTTCATTCATTGTTAAATCAAAACCTTTTTAACCCATCAGATGACATTTGATATCACGTTTATACCTGACTCTAGCTTTCTTTCTATGCCAAGTTAATTCCCAAATTAAAACCTTTCGATTATCAAACCCCAAAATTTGATTACAAAACTTTCTAATCAATTCAAACTGAACAAA
>NW_015386397.1:5374476-5402678 GCF_001527695.2 Protobothrops mucrosquamatus
CTCACCTACATCGTCCATATAGGACGACTCGGGAACTCAACTCCTACCCCGGGCAGCTCACCTATCCCCTTATGCCCAGGGGAAAGGTATCAGGCCGTTTGACAGCTGGTACTGGCTGTCAAAACGGCTTTTACGCGAAACAGGCGGGAGGCAGCAAACAGCTGCGACCGACGAAGTCGCCTGCCACCGGAAGTCTCAGGACAGTTTATAATGTCAAGACTTAAGGAGACACATATATATGTACCTTGCTAAGTCATCTATGACCACTTCTTGCTCAAGCGGTCACATGACAGCTCATTGGTCAGAGGAAGATTTCAGGACAGATGGAATCCAACTTATCTAGTCTAGCATCTCCCTTCACTTCATCTTCCATTGAAAATACTCAGCAGTCTAACTCTGAATTCACGTTTAGCAAAATAACTGCATGCTTAGGAAGGGGGAACCACAGAGTTTCCCCCTGGCTCTGATGCCTTTAATTTTTTTGCTGCAACAATTGACTTTAGTCTAAGTGTTTATAATTGTCCTTATTTGCTGTGTTCAACTTTATTTGCATTGTTTTCTTTGGCATGGTGAGCAACTTAGTTTGAAGGGGTTTTAGGTATCGTATTGGCTTCCCTCTTATGATATGAAAAGTTGCTTCTATCAAAAGTTACCATTGTTGATATGTGCCTAGGACAGTTGAACTTAGACTGGCCCTGCAGTATTCATATGAGATTTATCTATAAGAGTGCTTTGTTATACCCTTCATGCCAGTTAGTAAGACCTTGAAAATGAAAAATCCCAAAACAGGTTATTCTGATAAACAGGTGTTATTTATAAACAACATTGCAGAAGACGATAAAACAGAAGTTAAGAGTACACTGCACTCTGCTGTCTCTTTTCAAAAATAAGACATTCAAAGCAGTTGATACATCATGTTTTGGACATCCCAATTAAAAACAATGAGTGAGAATCCACATCAAAGCAGATCAGTTTAACTTTCTGTGCAATCCAACTGAACAAGATACATTTAATTCTAAACTGAGAAAGGGATTAAGATCCAGCTCCTGAGTTAAAGCACTGTTGTCAACGAATCTGAATTTTTCTAAAGCTTGGAATATTAATATTAATAGAAGTGCATAAGATTCCTTAATAGTGGCCCAGTATGCCAATTTCCTCTATTGTTTAAAGAAATCACTGATGAATGGTCCAGAATATTTAGAACAGAGTTCCTTCTTTAAACAGAAGGAACCATTTATAGAAAATACAATATATTTGCCCACACCTAGCTGGAAAGAGATGAGTGAGTGTCTGCAATAAAGAAATAAAAGACTAGAAATAGTCTGAGAATTACAAATAACGTTTTGCTCTGGAAATCTAAACCTTCTAAGTGTATTTAGCTGCTTCTTCTCTAGGAAATTTGATGGGGGCAGTATATTTCTTACTAGTGATGAGAGTATATTATCTGTCTCTTCATTGTTCAGCTTGTATATATGTAAATAAAGTCAAATATAATAAGCTGTTTAGGCCACCAGAGAGCTCTCTTGTTACAAAAGGAACAAAGGAAATGATGACTTGAGAGCATTCTGGAAAATTTAAATATTTTAACTGCATAAGTAATGTTTTTCCCTCATACACTTTTTGTCCCTTCTATCTTTTTCTCTTAATTTCTCAATTTCTTGCAATAAACATTTAAACAAGGAAAAAGAAAATGCAGTGGGTTATATGAGTTTGAAGTACTATGGTTGCAGGTTACCATAACTCATCAAAATCTAGTTACTGGCCATCACTCATCTATGATAAGAAGGAAAACAAGGGGGGAGAAAAAGAAGGAAGGTGTAAATACCAAGAGGCTACTTCCATAGTAATAATGTTCAGCATTTCTTTTTTGCGTAGCTGCCAGTCATCTCACATTACAACAGGCATCTGAATATGTCTCATATATGAAAATCAGAAGGAAACAGGATGTTGTTCTCCTACTTTTTCTACTACCACTCTAATACTTTGGAGGCCACTTTCTTTCTCAATATTCTCTTCCAAAACTTTTCAACGTGTGAAAACATGTGCACATCCCCTCACTGTGGATGAGGATCAGGACATCCCCTGTCCCAGAGCAAAGATTAGCCACCATTATCAGCTTAGTATAAGTAAATACAGATTTTCTCATGGCAGAGAAGGGAGTTACCCAGCTTGTAGCTGGAATAGATAGCTGCCTGCACAGCTGCTTAGGCAGTTCTTCAACTAACTCTCCTCTCTCTCAACATCCAAACACCGCATTCCCTCAAATAGATCAAAGCCTTTTAATCTGTCCTGGTCTTAGATCAGGAGGGAGCAGCTGTCAAGGCCTTCTGAGTAGGAAATGAGAAAAGCAAAAATCTGGTATGTTAGGTACACAGGATGGTTTTCTAGCAGCTACCAGAATCTACCACAGAACGTCCAGATGTATCTGGGATGCACCCCAATTGCATGGCAAGATAGCATGTCCATTTCTCTACATGCAACTTAGGAACAAGCAAGACCTTCTCCATTCTGCACAACAAACTCTGCTGAAAACAAGAAACGAGCAGCAGAAAGCTGAAAATGCTGACTTTGCAATTTGCAGAAGACTTTTAAGAGGAATCCCTACAAAGCTCCCTTTAATATTGAGAGGGATTGCTTCCCTTTACAATGAATTGCTTTAGCTGCATAGGTTTCAGATAAAACGTTAGCAGAGGTTAAAACACTTTTTCAAAGTGAGTCTTACTGCTATTAACCACATAACAGACCTTGTGGTTACCTCAGTTTATATCTCTCAATTCATATCTCTTTGGGGATTAAGCTCTGATTGGAGATAGTATGGGAGTGGCCCTACATTAAAAGCTGTTAAGTCTTTAAAGAGAATTGCCCTCCCCATCAAAATATCCTCTGTGCCAGATGATCTATAGTGCTAAACAGAGACTGCAAGCTATATTCTCATGAGCATCAAAATCTGCAAGATGGCAAGTGGTATGTTGTGATCAAAGTCCTGCCCCTATGTACATTCAGCACATTCATGAAAATGGTGGGGCTTGGATGGCAATGCCAAACATGCCATCCTGCGGATTTCTGATACCCACTGTTCCACAGACACTGCACTATCCTGGAATGTCTTCTCATTTTGGCAGTGGGTGATTCTAAAGAGTTGAACCACAAAGTCCACAAAGGAATTTTGGATGTGCTAATGGAAAAACTATGTGACTATCATCATAGCTATAGTTGAAAAAGCTTGTCTCAAGGAAGCTTTAATCCTCTCCCTTGCCCAGAAATAAGGAGTAAGAATGTAGGGGATATCTTTACACTGTTTATCTTCATCTCTGTCCCTTCCTTCTTGTTGAACTGCCTGGTGAGATGGTGCAAAGCATTCCGCCCTTGTTTCCTGGCCACCCACAAGTGGGAGCTCCTTGCCTTCTTGCAGTGATACTTTTCTGGAAAAAAAAAGAGTAAGACTAGAATCATGGTACCAATTATCAAACAGGAAGAGCTTGTATGTGGTGGTTCTTTCAACTTAGCCATTCTAACCTGCTTCCTTTTTCAGAGCTATCATTGTTGCTTGCTCTCACTACCTCTTTCTAAAATGCTGATTTCATAATTTTATCTATCTGTCTGTCTTGTATCTCCTGACCAGCTCTTCCTATTACTGAGAATTTCTATCAAGCGATTTGTGAAGGGTTCACACAGCTGCTAGCCCTAGGGCATCTTTCTAAGTGAAAGAAACAATTCAGGAAAGAGAAGGATTATCATACAAGGTTTCTCAATAATTATCAATAGTTAAAATAGATCATCTTCTCAAAAAGAGATGGGTGAGAAAGAACATTTATTTTATGTATTACATACATATTACATATAAGCTAATTACCATGTTTTTCATAGCAGAACTCTAAATGCAAAAATAAGATAAATGTGACTACTATGTCTACTAAACCCAGTTTATTATTGAAAATAGGTATCTTCCTTGAAACTATTTTAGTTAATCCACCCTTGTTGTTAAGGATCTGTATGCTGATTATTGATGGCTTTACTTCTTCCTCTGATATAGGGACTTCTTTGATTTAATCTAATCAAATATTTCTTTGGCTAGCATATTCTAATGGAGTTTTAGTAAAAAAAACAACCAAAAAAACCCCTGTTAACTCAGTTAGCTTTCCAAATTATTCTTCTGAATTAAAAATATAAATATTAAAAATATATTCTGAAACTAGAATTTCCACTATTACTTTCACTGGGGAGATGCGTATAGTTCTGGACACTTAAGAATTTCAGTCTGAGAATATTTTTAGAAATGTGTATTTTAATGAAGCCTTTAAGAGCAGTGTCATGCCTTTTTGTTCAGTTGCAAAATAACAGGAAAATCAAATTAAATGATTTACCAGTAAGCATTTGCAAAGGTTGCATGGACTGAAAACAGGCTGATTATTTCATTATATATTAATTCAGTCCCCTGCTCCTTGAGCCTGCTGTTTTTCCTCCAAACACCCTCACCTTCCTTTTTTTCATTGAGATGGTTCTTTCCATGACTCTTGGTAATATCTTTGAAGGAGAAGAGGAAAAGGACCACCTCGCTTTTCTCATTCTTGATAGGGACAATGTCCAGCAGGCACCAAAAGGCTGTTCCTAAACCAAAGAGGAAAAGAAAAAAAATGATCTCATACAATCATCTGTCTTCAAGGGTCTTTGTCTAGTCCACCAGATCTGACAAGGCAGGCACACTCCAGGTCCCCAAGGCAGGCAAACTCCAGGGCTGAGAAAGCACGCCTTCTCTGTTATGGTGCCTACCCTATAGAACAGGGATTCCCCCTCAAATCCAGAGGCCTGAACCCTCTTCAACTTCCAGAAAGCAATTAAGATTTGACTTTTGCTTCAGGAAGTAGACCCAGGAGGTGGTTAAGGGAATCTGATATAGATTTGATTGTGAAGTTGCAGTACTTTATAGGACCATGGTTTTTCTTCCAAATGTTGGATTTGTTTTTCTTTTGGAAATTGATATGATGATATCAATTCCCATCTTATATACTAAATATTGCTCTGAATTGTGATTATTCAAAGCAATCTTTAGTATATAAGACGGGCATCCATATCCATACTTCTGAATTTAAAAATATTGTAGTTGCAACTGGTCTTATTTCAAACAGTGGAAAATAATCCAGTAGATAAATAGACACAATAACAATGATACATCTTTTTCTTTTAAGCATTTTTTTAACATCTATACATATATAATTTTATTAATGAGTTTTAAAAACAAAGATTAAAAACATACATGAGAAGAGCTGGTGGCAGAGGTATATAGTTGTCAATGGCTCACTCATTTAAAATTATTAGAAAGATTTAAAGTAGATGAAAAAATTTATAGATTTGAATATTGTAAGACTGAGTTTGAAATAGAATTGTGTAAATATGAAGAATATGTAATTGCTAAAATTTGAAACAGAAGAACAAGTGCAAGAATATATAATAAAGTGGGCTACAATGTTTGGTTATAATATACAAATGGAACAATAGGAAAAGGGTTTAAATTTACACTATGTTATAATCTTAAATAGAGTTAATATAAAACGATGTACCATTGGTCTATGTCATCAGTGAAAATGTCTAGAATGTATAAAGGCACTTCAAATTTACACTGGAAATGTGTACCACAAGAAGGGACATTTTTCAGGTTTTGTAGACATGTAAAAAAGCTAGAAAATTTTGGATTCAAATACATATGTTGATTGAGAGGATTGTATACAATTGAAACCAGAGGTTTTTCTTTTGGGATTGATACAAAAATTGGAAATTGGAAAAAAGGTCAAGGAATTTTGCTGTTGTACATGATAAGTGCAGCTTGATTACTTCATGCACAAAGAAAGATTCAACATTATGCACAATAAAAGAATGGTTGGTAAAGATGATGGAACTTGTTGGGCTAAATCAACTTTTTTGATCAGAGAAAAGACAATACTGTATCTGTATTTATAGCTAACTGGATATTTTGGATAAATCAGAAAAAAATGAACTTATGATTTATGACTTTGATAGTAAGAACAGATTATAGAAAAAAGAGATGTGTGTTGTCGCAATAGAGTAAGAGCTAAAATTATAATTGTACTTACAGCTGCTGCAAAAAAATTGGAAACTATTTCTTTGATTCTTTTTTCTTTCTTGTTTCTATTTTACTTTTTTTTCCTTTCTTGAATTTTTTGCTTTCTTTTTTATTTCTTTAATTTTTCCCTTTTCCTTGCTTTGTATTATTTTGTTAGTTTTTAAGAGAGAGAGAGGGAGCGAGGGAGAGAGAGAGGGAGGGAGGGAGAGGGGGAGAGGGAGAGAGAGAGAGAGAGAGAGAGAGAGGTTTAGGTCTCTGGAAACTTGTAGCTTCTTGGAAATCTAGTTGGAATCAATCTTTTAGCTACAGTTAAAGGTCTGTTTTATAGGCAGTTGATGACCTCATAAAATATAGATTACAGAATAATGGCTGCCAATAAAACTGAATCTCTGTCTGCCTTTCCAGATGTTTTTTTGCCTGTAATTCCTTTCAAACCCAGCCAACACTGTAATGACAATGGATTATGGAAGCTGTAGTAACACATCTGGAGAGGGGCATCCTGCTGATCTTTTGCATATATCCTTCAACTCCAAATATAGCACAGAGGTGAAATAATCATTGCTTTTGGCACCAGGATGGATTAAGAACAGCCACACTGAGAATTCATTTCAGAGGTTTGCAAAGCCCAAGCTGCTTAGTGGCTTTGTCATTTAAGAAGCCACAAAACCCATCATCTCAAATTGCCTCTAAAGAATATGGGTATCCTGGGTTCACATTGGAACACTGTTTTGACATTCCACTGGAAATACTTCCAATTGCTTCTTACTGTTGTGGGGAAAACCAAATAATTGTGCATTCTACATTGCTCTATTATACTCCAGGACACTGTGTATTCTTCAATTTAAATAATCCACTTACAGAGCATCTCTCCAATTCTGTCATCTAAAAAGATTTAGGTTCTACAGAAGCCTCCCAATACCAGTAGAAAGGAGCTCCATCACCAGGGATTTGTCTTCTGGCTTGCATTCCCAGGCGCACACATGGAAGCTCCCATCAGCATTAATCAGAGAGCTGCTCTTTAATGGGATGTTCCAGAGGTGGGCAATGGTTACAGAGCTCCTGAAGGCAAGCTTATGATCTAGTGCAGCCTCAGTGGGAAAGGGAGGAAATTAAATTTTAAAATCCACCAAAAGGAAAAGAAAACATCTGGAAACCTTACCTCCACCTCCAATTTTGGCAATCTATGTTCTGCTTTAGATGCACTGTAGTTTCCTTGACAATCCATCTTTTACAGCAAACCATCTTTAAATTGCTCTGCCCTTCAGTGTTTACAAATCATTTCCCTATCCATCTTCCCTCCCATTCTACAGTTCTACAACTTGTATAGATCATGTAAACTGAGTACTAAAACATTCTTCTTCTTATTTTTTAATCTCTGGCAGGTTACCAGCAAAAACAGTATATGGGCTTTCAGACAGACTTACAGAGTAGAAACTTTCCCTTTAAAATGTGAAGGCTAATGTTCTGAGTATTATGAGTTAGGTAACCACTAACTGTTTCTGCAGTTACAAAATTCATACAAAACAACATACTGGGCTCTTATTTTACATATAGTAAATAAGGAATTCTGCCCCTCTGGCAAATGTGTAGGAATTATCAGATAAAACTTTGACCTGAATACCCTCAGGTTCTGTTCTGAAACCTGCTGTTGTCATATCCTCTGGAGTCACATTCTGAAGAAGAAAGTCACGTGAAAGGGCTTCCCAAAACTCACCGCCCTTCTTGTAGAAGCAGACCTCTGTCTGGTATTCCTGCTTTCCTTCCAACGCTTTCTCAATGCATTGCAGAACAGCCTCATTGGTCTCACTGCCACATAGGAAACGGCAGCTGCAGTTTTTCTGCATGACTTCTGTTCGGGCAAAACCAGTGAGGTCACAGAATCCATCTGAGCAATAGACAATGGGGAAGCCACAATGTACTTGAGCATTGGCCAGAAGGAAGTTGCTATCTGTGAAAGGCATAGAAGAAAGAATTTGGCCCTGAATTAATATGTCAACTTGCAAATAGCTGAGATATCAAATATTAGTAGTAATTTCAGTCCTAGATTGTTTCATGGAATGCTTTCTTCCAACAGGAAGACACCTAAGGAACCCCATTTCCCAAAACCACCGCCAGCTTTTGGCTAAGTAAAGAGTGCACATCCCATCATCAATATATCATTTCTGATATTATTGTTTCAAAAGCCACAAAAAGTTTGTGATGAGAAGAGATGAAAGACATGTATGGGTGCATGAAAGTGCCATAGGCAACTGCACCAAATGTCTTATGACTGCCTTCCAGAGGTGTTCTCCAGTTGTAGTCAACTTTCTTAATCCCTACCCTATACTTCTGAAGGGCAAAACATTAGAAAAGTCTATCTTAAGATCTGCTTCCAGCCATATATTCCATTAAAGTACGTAAAAAATGAATAAATCTTTGAGTACAAATCAGTGACCTTTGCCAAGAGTTTCCATGGGGAAGAGGCAAAGAAATCAAGAGGGTGGCCACTAAAGACTGATCCCTTTTTAAAAATATGCCTCACAAATTTAAAAAGTGGGGGCAAGGCTTCAGTTGTGTTGCTTCAGCCAGTATCTTGACTTTTTGTCCCCCTGCAGATCACCTTGATTTTTTTTTATTGTCCCCTACTTTCGCAAATGTATAATTAAAAAACCTATTTTTTTCCAATGCACAAGGCCAGGTTCTCATCCCATCTTTGCTCTTCAGTTCCTCCCTGGATAATACAATGGGAACACAGTCCAAATAATATTTGCCAAGTAAATATTGCAACTCACTGCAATTCTGTATCAAAAACCTACATGTATGATGTGGCAACAACATCCCACATTTCATTAGAGATCCTTTTCCCACTGAGTTCCGCATTTTTAAAGTCAGAATGAAGGAAAGTCTCTGCTGCTATTTCTTTCTTTCTCACAGAATTAGAATTCAGTCCTGTTTTTGTTGTGTCACCTGCTTAGTGGTACTCCCAGCTTAGAGAGTCTCCTCTGTGCTTGTTGGTCTCTAGAGGGCTTTTGAAAGCTGACTAAATCTTTTTTGTTTACATTGGACATTTTGTCTCTCTGCTACTTGATGATGTTGAGGCTCTGCAGTGGTACACAGAACATTGTCAATGCCAGCTGTAGCTGTTTCTTGAAAAATGGCACTATAATCAGTGATGGGCAGCTGATATTTCCTAAAAGCCTTATAATTATACTTCAACAAGACATTGTGGAAATTAACAAGGTTGCTATTGCATGGTGTTTAGAATTTTAGACTGTAGGAGTCATATTATAGAAATTAGTCCTGGCAAAGTACTTCAGAATGTATAAAGATTATATGTTCCTTTCAGAAAACCTCTCTTGGCATATAGAGTTGTGGTCATGTCTACCATGTTTTATGTTATTTTGCCTGTCAAACTAGAGTCAACCAGTTCAGGGCTTCTGGTCTTGACAGCCTTATTTAACAAAGAAAAGAAACCACAGGGAAAGATTGTTGGGAGTTTGGGAGTGTGATGTCACCAGAACAGAGATAATACCCGGTGCAATTTCTCTCCAAGGAAAAGCTTTAATGTATCGCAAAGCCCACTGGCCTTGATAGAAACTGGTGTTATTACTCTTGTAAGTTTCAGCTTGCATGCTATAATATGCTTTGATGGTTTAACAGACATGTTTTGCTACCAAAGTGAAACAGGGCAGCAGACTTTTAATAGTATTAATGGCAGCCCAGTGGCATGGAGATAGATAATCAAATAAGGGATCTATCTATAACTATGACAGTTCTCTCCTTCTGGGGAAATAGCAATTATAGAAGGGATCATCATTCTCTGGAATGCTCATAACGGACTGTTTCTTATTTTCAGGGTGACTCCAATCCTCACCCAGGAAATGTTCTTTACACACACACACACACACACACACACACACACACACACACACACACACACACACACACATCCAAGGATACATCCTCCCAGGCCTGCCTTGATGTAAGTGTCTTTGAATGTCATGGCTAACTGTACAGTTTGCTTCTGAAAAATGTAGGGATTGCTAGGATCAGATACTGTACACTTGTCCCTTCTGGAAATAAGGAGAGATGCACCCTGACTTGATCCCTATGAGGCACTTGAAGAAAAATTGGGATAATGAATGAATTGGTATGCATGCGGATACAGTATATGTATGTGCATCCAACATAAAAGGGAAGGTTCCTGCATGAGGCTTTCCTATATTTTCTCTCTCTCTCTCTCTCTCTCTCTCTCTCTCTCTCTCTCTCTCTCTCTCTCCCCTCTCTCTCTCTCTCTCTCTCTCTCTCTCTCTCTCTCTCCTGTCCCCCCCCCATTCTGCTTTCAAACACACATAGTAAGATGCAGGCTGAATGTTCAAACATTCAAGCAAACCCTTGAAAGTCACCACATATACTAAGAGTTATTTAGGGAAATATGTGTGTCTTAGCAGATTTGTATTACTTAAAAAAACTATGCACTCTGAGGCTTGACGTTAATGCTTTATTCTACTGCAACAGGGGATGTCGGAAATCAATCTCTTTTTTTTCCTTTTTCCTCCCTTTCCCTCCCTTTCCCTCCCTTTCTTCTCCCCTTTTCCTCCCCATTGTGCCCTACTATTTGCTTTGTATTTTGTATTTTATTTTACAACTTAATAAAATATAATTTTTTTAAAAAAATCTATGCACTCAAAGCAAGTTGCAATACAAAGAATGAGGAATATTCACAGAGGACTAAAAAATAAAGTCAAGGTGGATGTTGGCAATAACTTTCTTAACTTTTTTTTTTTGATGCCCCTTGTAAAAACATTGTGACCTTGTTGGAATCATGCTGTAGTAGTGTTAAATTATTTTACACTCTGGAATTCATGGTGTTATTGGGAGAAGGGCATTCCCAAGATGAAACTGTATTTTCTTTTACTTCAAAAATTATCAAGCCAGCCTGCTACATTTTTGCCCCTACCTGTTCATTCTACTGATTGGAGTGCAAAGCTCTATCCCGATTATCAGTAAACTGAAAGTTTCATTAACAAACTGAAATAGTCAATGTGATTAGCTCTCCCCTGGTTTATGTGAAAAACTCCCCTGCACTATGAATAAAAATGTAACTGCTTCTAGGTTTGCCAAAATTCAAAATATCCAGAAAGCTCAGAAGTGGGAATAGAAAACGGATGACTTTCCCAATATTTCCACCCAATATGGCCAGCAGTATGGTTGGTGGAAATAAAGTTTTGAACACAGAAATCACTGCCAAAAAGCATTTTATTTTTAATATTTAGTATATAGTAGTAAATCATAGCCCCAAATTTAGGGGCACATTGCATTACTAAAATCTAGAAGCACGGGGAAGAGCAAGTTTCAGAAGCCAAGAACAGACATGCTTCGCTCCCCAATGCTTTAATGCTTAGCAATGGTAGAATAGAATAGATCTGTTCTACCATCATTATACTAGAATTAAAGTAGAACCAGAGGCCAGCCCTGTATTCTGTCTTCTATGCTAGCCTCATAATTGGGGGCAAGGAACACCCATAAGAAGGCCAGGATGTATTCTGTGCACATTTTCAGCTTTTGACATTTCCACCCCACAAAGGGCTTGGAAATGTATTTGAAACAATAGGCAGAACTTTCCCAACTGAGCAGAACTCAGATTTGTGGTTTTTCTTCTGCATTGGGCAAAAAGGTTTCCCTCCCCATTCTACGTTAACCCAGTTGGAGTTTTACTCAAGGTCACCTCAGGTTAAGGCTTGGATTAACTTGGGAGGGGCAAAGTGTATCTGTGTGTCTGTCAAAACATAGTTTGCATCTGTAGCTAAGTCTAATATTTGGCTTCCAGACTGCAGGATTAGGGGATGCTTAAATGGTTGCGTATTAAAATATCCACTCTCCATGGTCCTGAACATCATGCTTCCATTCTCTCGCTCTTTTGCTCTCTCTCCACACTGAAAGACTAACTTCCTGTGTAAACTACAAGAACTGCAGCCCATAAGCTTTGCTTTCAAGAGAATTCTAATGAACCTTTGGGCTGAATAACTAACACTGGAGTTCTCCCAATAGTCTAGAAATACTTTTTGGGAACAATCAAAAAATTATTTTACCATGACTGGTCTGTTCAAGTTCTAATTCTTTGTTCAAATTGCATTTTCAGCTGTAATAATGAACTAGGATACAAATAAGGAACTAGCAACTATTCAGTTTTGTCTGAGATATCACTGCCAGTCCTTAAAAACAGTAACTTCCACACACTTAAATAATGTTTTATGCTTCAGATTTGTAGAATTGATAGTAGACTTGTAAGTAGTTAAGGCACATGTTTTTTCCTTTATATTTTATAACCTTGTAACAAATGAAAACACAGAAAACTCCTTAGAGTTCACCTATAGGTGAAAACTGAATGGAAGAATGAGGATGAGAAATAGGATGGATGAAATTATAGGATGGATGAATTTATAAGTGAAATATCTTCATTTTAGTTGGCCTTAGTTAGATTTATGCATCAGATTCTATATAGAGCACAGAGACCAATAATGTTTGGAATACAGGGTGCTATGTTTCAGAAAATAGAAAAAAAAACCAGATCAACTAACTTGATCTTATCTAATAGAGAAATGTTCACCAGTGAAATGAAAATAATGGAACTTTGGGGAAAACTGCCTATATCATCCTGGTATTCATTATTTCATGAAAATACAGAGATATAGAACTATAGATATCTGATTTAACAATAATACATGTGAAAACAGTGGCCTCAGCAGGGTAAAAAAAGGCAGAATGTCAAAAGCAGCACTGCAACAGAAACTCTGTCCTTGTTATACATGCAGTGTGACATAACACACATGTACAAAAGGAGTGGAGCATGATAACATCAGGAAGCTTCTGCAGAAGCCCATGTATGAAAGGGTTCTTGATGATCACAAACTCAACATCAGTGTTTCTCAACCTCAGGAACTTTAAGATGTGTGGGTTTCAACTACCAAAATTCCTCAGTTAGGAAGGAATAGCTGGGGAATTCTGGAAATTGAGGTCCACCACATTTTAAAGTTGCTGAGATTGAAAACTGTACATGAGCAGCGTAGAACATCAGACAGCTGTCAAAAAAGGGAAGTAGAATCTTTAGGTTGCTTTATGATAATTTAGAAGTTAGTTTTTGGTTTATTGGAAATAACCACACCAAACTGATCTCCACTAGTCAAACCTCATGGGAGTATTGTAACACATATTAAAAGGATGTACTGAAACATGTTTGGGAGGGGGGAGATCTGTGAGGAAAGTTTGAAGGACGCGAGTAATTTTTATTCAGAGAACAGAGATGAAAGGAAAACATGATTTTTCTTCCAACAGAGTATATGAATGGTATGGATATTAGTTAAATATTAGGAAGCAGGTCATAGTTGAAGAAAAGGATGATAGGTTCATGTTAAAGTTTCTCAAGCAGAAGCTGTTTATCATTGGTGATGTTGTTGCTTTGGTCCTTGTTCTAGATCAGTGTTACTGTATTGACCTTGACCTGAACTTAAAGATTTGTGGACATCAACTCCCAGAATTCAACCCTCTCAGCATGCTGGCTGAGGAATTCTGGAGTTGAATCCCACAATCTTCAAGTTGCCAAGGTTGAGAAATACTGCTCCAGATTAAAAAGAATTGGAAGTAAAGATTATGCAGAACCCAGCCAGGTAACAATTATCTACAAGTGAGATAACTATGCTCACTCTACACAGATTTACAGCAGTTTCAGTATCTTAGAACAGAGTATTTTCTATATATATCTGGAAGGACCATGATTTGAACCAGGAATATTTTGCATGGAAATAAATACCCTAATGCTGAGTTATTACCCTTTTCAGATAATCTCCCAGCTAGAGGACTTGATCTGCTAAGCTTCAGCAATGGCATCAGAGGGCAGAATGGACAATATTTTGTCATGAAATGCAAAATCTTTGGCCAAATGTATGAGCAATAGTTCCTTTCTCCACGCCTAAACTTCTATGGTTCTGAAATCTTTCCATTCTTTGGAGAATCTGGATATTTTTGGTTTTTATATTCATTTTTTCCAATTTAGATAACTTAGATCTAATATTGTTTTTATTTACTTTGCATCTCTTTTTAAGATCCATACGTTTCTTCTAATGGAAAAAATAAGAAAGAGGGAACTTGCCAAAAACAGGAGTCATATATTTAGATGCCAGACTCCATAACATTGGATAGGTCATGAGGACACAGCATTTCTGTGGATGGGAGATAATCCAATAAAAGCCATTCATGTTGGAGGGAATGAAATTTGTGAATTGAAAATCCTAAGCAATTGAGCCTCAGGATGAATGAATTTCACAGACTCTGTGAAATGAATATTAATCTCTCAATATGCAGCAGCCATGCATGATCCTTGAAAGAGCTCCCCAATTACAGTGCATTTGAACAGTCAGTTTCTGACATTCATCCGTTTCTGTTTTAACAATTTAACCATTCCATCATTTTCTGCTTTAACCAAAATGGATAAGTTGGATATAGGAATGAAAAGTCTTACTCTACCTTTACTCTAATTCCAACTTATCTATTTTGGTTAAAGCAGAAAATGATGGAATGGTTACATTTTTAAAAGAGAAACTTTTTGTAGTCTAAACAGAAATACAGAATTCCTGGCTTAGTTACAAAATTTAGGAGTAACCATATCTCACGTAGAACCAAGAACCAATAAACTTTCTCTCCTAATCTTAGATGTATGATGGCAAATATTTAATACATCACCAGCGTTACTTTTCATTATTGATTTCTGTGTTCCTAACCATGAAAAGATATTTGCTTAGATCTCTGTCTGAGTTTCCATTCCCATACTTGTCTGAACACATTTTCAAATACAAGAGTCATCCGAAAAGTACCAGACATAAAGTGAGTATAATTGGGCACATATACACTTTTTCTTGCACCATAATGCAAGAAGACACACAAAACCCTTCAAATTGCATTTAGGAACTGTCCAAGCTGGGAGATCCTTTTTTGCATATTTTTATTTAATATTCTGGCTTTTGTTTGAGAACTCAAGACACTCTCCCCTATCTTTTCATAATAACCAAGTCAAATTGAGACAGAGTCACTGACAGAGTCACCTTCCATAGCCAAAATGGATTAGAAACTGGATCTAGCTCCTATTGGAATAGCTACTATTCCAACAACTTAACCACAACACTATACTTGCTCTCATTCTCTTTAAATAATAAGAATTCAGGTTCTTTTAATAGCCAGAAGAATATGAAAACTAGATAGTGAAAGAACTTACAACCATCCCAGTGCAGTTCAGTCAAAGATAATTCATTTATAGTCTTATACAATGAAATATTCCAAATATTTGTGAAAAATGCACATTATTATGTGTTCTCTGATTTGCCCGAATTGTACAGGGCATTTTTTAGCCCTGACCAAACATCTGTGCCCAGTTCTAGGTAAGTGATATAATGAAGATGTATAGTATCATGACCTGCATGCTCTTCTACAAAATTTAATTATGATACCTCTTTTTCAAGGTAGTTGCACCAGATCATTGTTGGTTTAGTGAAGAACAAAGAGATGGGTTATGATAAAATTTAGGATTTGGGGTTAGGAGTGAGGATATCCAGATACCTTTGCTTATAGAGAAGCCATTTCTAAGTTAGTCTCTTTAACAAAATGCTGAATTAGTTTTCACTGATCTTTTTGAAAGCATTTAAATCCTTCCCTTACACCCCACCCATTCCACACTATCAGAATCCTCTT
Source organism: Protobothrops mucrosquamatus (assembly GCF_001527695.2). Lineage (NCBI taxonomy): Eukaryota > Metazoa > Chordata > Lepidosauria > Squamata > Viperidae > Protobothrops > Protobothrops mucrosquamatus. The sequence goes on from NW_015386397.1 coordinate 5,390,276, forward strand.
AAGTCAAAATCCTCTAACCACAATATGGCATTTTAGTTGTTTCTTTTAAACCATGCATGATTACTACACCTTTCTTTTCTATTCACATCTTTCTATCTAGGCAAAGCGTGTTGAAAGGAAGGGAAAGAAAATAGACTAACTTATGCTTAATTTAAACCAATGTCCCAAACTAGAAATTTATGGATATAAAATAAGAAAAAAAAAACCATTTATAGCACATGTAAAATTAAATTTATTTACTAGATCCCACACAAACCCATCTAGAATAACTTTCATGTGACATAGTTTTAATCCTTACATTTTCATACCTTGGTTTTTTTAAAAAAAATTAATTTAATTTTTAATATAAACCAGCCTTTGCTGTCAGGGGTTGCATAATAATTCCTCATATTAACTAGAAATACAGAGAAATGACTGTGTTAATGCTAATTAATGAGAATAAAAATTAACTTTGCATATAGGCAAAGGGATATTGATTTACACATCACTTTTTTCCTTCAAAAACTCTGTATGTCCTGGATATGCTATTTCTTATTCCACATATCAGCATTTACCTAGCAGTGGAGGTATAATTATAATAATAATAAAGTTGGAAGGGACCTTGGAGGTCATCTAGTCCAACCCCCTGCTCAGGCAGGAAACCCTATACCATTTCAGACAAATGGCTGTCCAGTCTCTTCTTAAAAACTTCCAGTGCTGGAGCATTCACTGCTTCTGGAAGCAGGTTGTTCCACTGGTTAATTGTTCTAACTGTCAGGAAGTTTCTCCTTAGTTCTAGGTTGCTTCTCCAAACCATTTTTAAGGATGGAGTTTTGGTAAATTGTTTCAGTTAAATGAACCTTCATATGCATTGATCTAACTGCACCTTTCCTTGTAAATAGAGAAAAAAAGAGGAAAAGTACAGTTACTGGACCGCCTGGAAAATAAAAGCTAGAAAGACGAAAACAGAATGAGAGAAAAAAACGGGAAAATTATTCAACCAGAGCATGCTTTCCACTACTGATTCCAGAAGTGCTGTTATATAAAGACTACATACTCATAGTTGCTAAAGACATAGGTCTACCGTATGTGGGCTGCAGAAATATGGATCACCACTAGATGGCATGCAAGGGTCCAGATTTGTAACCCAAATATGTTGGCCTAAAATAAGGACCAACATAGTAATAATAATAAAGTTGGAAGGGACCTTGGAAGTCATCTAGTTTCTCCTTAGTTCTAGGTTGCTTCTTTCCTTGATTAGTTTCCATCTGTTGCTTCTTGTCCTGCCTTCAGGCGCTTTGGAAAATAGCTTGACTCCCTTTTCTTTGTGGCAGCCCCTGAGATATTGGAACACTGCTCTCATGTCCCCCCTCATCCTTCTCTTCATTAAACTAGACATACCCAATTCCAGCAGCCTTTAAGAGATTATTAAGATTATTATTAAGAGATTGAAACTCTAAATCGATTCTAATGGACCAATTCTAATGATCCATTTTAATAATTGTAGTGTGAACTACAACCCCCATACTGTGGACAATAATTTAAAAGTTTAGTTTTCATTTTCAGAGGGATAATCCCTAGACATGGAGATAGAAGATATGGGTGGTCCAAAGAGTTCACTGGCATTTAAACGTAAGTCCCTGAAATTGTAACAGAAGTTGTCAGCATTGTATAATTTAATCAAGCAAGCATATATACATTTAAGAGTTCCATTGAATTTTATAGTTCTTATTTCCATTCAGACTAAAAGAAAAAAGAAATTTAGTGCACTTATCATCATTAAAAGTATTTTTCTAAGAAGAAATAATAATGTCCTGGATCAGTGGTTCTCAACCTTTTTAATGCTGCGACCCCCAACCAGTCGTATGTCGAGGACTAAACCGGTCGTAAGTCAAGGACTAAACCGGTCGTAAGTCGAGGACTAAATCGGTCGTAAGTCAAGGACTACCCAACCAGTCGTAAGTCGAGGACTTTCCCTGCCCGGGAGCGCCACGCATGCGTGGTTCCGCCCCCTGCGCCGGTCGAGGCGTAGCTGGCAAGCGGCAGAGACGGAGCAGGCCGACCACCAGCTGGCCCAGCCCAAGGGAGGTAAGGCACCCGCCGGAAAAGGGGAAAAAAATGGCGGACAGCCTTACTTGGCGACCCTCGTGAAGTGGTCGATCGACCCCAAATGGGGTCGCAACCCATAGGTTGAGAACCGCTGTCCTGGATCAAGGACTGAAAGACTGAGGCTGACATAGGAAACCCTGTCTGATAGAAATTGCTTGGATGTAATCATATATAAATAAAATACACTGGGGTTTATTTATACTGTGGTGGAAGAGAAAGCAGTTTCATGACAAAGATCCTATATAACACTTATCATATACCATTTCCTACCTTTAATTCAAGTACCAAGTATTTGTTAGTGAGATCCGAGGTTTTGAAATGCATAATCAGCCTTTTAACCAGGACACAACATTTCTGGGAAGTTCCATTAGTTAATTTTTCCTGAAAGCTAGAACCATCTGCTTAGAAATCAAAAGAAAGGGGGTTCACATTTTCATGGACTGATGTTCTATATGGATGGTGGTCCCTGATCTATGGATTCTGTGCATATTTACTTGTTCCACTAAGGACAGGAAAACAGGTACTAATCATTTTTCTCGAGGAGGGGGCATTTGCAAGAACATGTGATTTCCATTGACAGACTTGTTTCCCCATCTGTTCACTCCTGTCAATCCTTAATATTGATATCAAGATAGCAGTACTTGATAGAATGCCAGTTTGGTCTAATGGTTAAGGCACCAGGCTAGATAGCAGGAAACCATGAGTTCAAATTCTGCATTAGCATGAAAGCCAGCAAGGTGACTTTGGGCCAGTCACTCTCTCTCTCTCTCTTAGCCCAGACAACCTTACAGGGTTGTTGTTATGGGAAAACCAGGAGGAGGAAGGTGTTGGATATGTTTATCACCTTGAGTTATTTGTAAAAATGATAAAGGCGGGGTATAAATAAATAAAAAATAAAAATGCATCCATCAATGAGAAGGGAGAGAGGGAGGGAGGGAGGGAGGGAAGAGGGAGGATCTTTCTATCAATAAACTTAAAAAAAAGCACAGTCCAATCTTTCACTGTTCCATCCATAAACTGGTAAGTCCAGCCCACTACTTCCTTGTTAGTTAAATCCAGTGCCCCTTCTGAAATTATACTGTTTGGAGGATCTCCTGATGCATCCACTGAATGGGATTTGCCACTCCTCTGTTTCAATGGCATTACAGTATTGCAGCCAAAATATTTGGTGGCTTATTGTGGGCTTGGCACCCTCCCACAATGTAACCTATGTCACAAGGCAAAGGCTGATGGTCAGCCTCATTTGCTCCAACTCAGCAAAAGAAGCAGGAAATCTTCCTCTATGTAGCAAAACTACTTTACCTTAGTAGTGTAAATAAGTGAAAAAATGTCCATCACTATTTGACACATAACATCCCATAAGACTATTAAACTGAAATGTAATAATATCTTTCTGCATCCTGATTATGCCATTTTAGCAGGAATTGTGCAGCAATACTATAGTGTGAAATGGGACAGCAGTCAGCTTATCTACAAATTTTGATACTCTTAACACACCTAGAAACCCAGAATCAGAGCTTCTAAAAGTTCAAGGGACAAAAGGCTCTTAAAAGTCAAGGAAGATCAACAAGAACAACAACTTGAAAAGTTCTTAAACTAAATGATGTGTACAACTCATGGTCCCTTATTGACAGATTACCCCTCCCTCTGCAGCTTTGGACTATTGTTTCACAACCTATGTACCAAAAAGAGGTGAATGGGTCCCACCCCCTCCCCCAGAAACTTAGAACTTAACATATTACAATGACAGAGGGGGAGGGGAAAAGAGGGGCAAAATATTTTTAATTCGGGAGGAGAGATCATTTTTCATATCATCATCTATCAGGAAAGAAAAATTACTTTGCACATACTCAGAGGCATTCTCCTACACAGATTCACATTTCCTGGCTTTGAAAAGAGTAGGATTGGCCTCATATCAAAATTTTGGGGCAGAATCCCTCACTCCATCCCAACTAAATAAGGCTGGCTCCCTTTTTTAGAGTGAATTTTGGAGGCTAGCCAGTGGTTCAACTGCTTTATTGAAAGACAGATTCCCACCTCATGGGAGAAGATTAAAATGTTCCCTCTCCCCTCCCCAAACCAGGCTTGCCTACCATTACTTGGGTCTCCTTTCACACATCTAAACAAGCATAGTTGAAAGGAGAGCGCAGGTAAATGACTCCTAATGTTTAATACATGACTCCTAAAAATGCCAATCTGAACAGCCAAAGGAAAGAGTTCATCAATTCATCTGAACAGCCAAAATTGGGCCCAGGGAGGAATTTTTCCTACAACTGCTGAGGCGTGTCCGCCCCCGAAAATATCGACCTTTTCTCTGATGGGGGAGGGAGAATGAGTCTCAGGGGTTGCCGTTCGGATAAAGACAAAGAGGGTTTATCGGTTCTTTGTTAACTCGGGAGCGGGGAATCGGGGATGACGGGGGAAAAAGAGGCGCCGCACAAAGCGGGACTGGAAGACGCAGGAAGAAACGGCGCGGAGAGCCGTCATTGTTCCTGGGGTTGGGCACATACCTCGTACCTCCCCCCACCCACCCCCAAAATATCTTTCCTCTCCGCGCTCCAAGAGACGAGGGGGAAAAAAATCTTGAGGTGGCCTCGCATCCCCACCTGCCTGTCTCCTTCTCAAGTGGAGTTTTAAGTTTCCAACCGGGAGTAGGGATGGCGCGCCGGCGAGAGAGGGGAGAGAAGGCTCTCTGGGTGCGGAGGAAAGCAGGGGAATCCAAACCCAAGAGTTTGCCCCGATCCCTCCAGTGAACTCCGCGAGGGACCAGGGCGGTGCCGCAGAGTTCTTCTGCCCTCCTTCCAAACACAAAACCCCGGCCGACGAACTCTCTTCCCAGTGAAGGAGAATTCCAGGGGCCACTTACGTGTCCCGTCAAACCTGTTGGCGATGTTGTCCAGGAAGGTGTTCTGTGGGGCTAGCAAGCCTTTCATCACCGGCATCGCGGCGGTGGCACCACCATCGGCGCCTTGCTGCCCCCGCGGGGTCCGCTGGCCAGCGGCTAGAGCCCAAGCGCAGCCGGACTGAAAGAGCGCAAGATGGGGCGGCGGGGTGTGTGTGTGGACGCGCTATGTCCTGACTGGGGCTGGCGCGAGGGAAACTGCGAGGCGAAACAGCTGCCTAGGAGCTCACCAACTCCCTCCCTCCCTCCCGGCTGTCATTTCCCTCCCTGCTAATCCCAGCCGTGCAATTAGCGGACTGGCGCGGACGGCGGGGCTGGGGAGGGATCCAGAGGGATCCCGCCCAGATCTCAGCGCCCGCTGTAACTCGCGCGGGTTCCCACGAGCGGCATTTCAAGCGCTTCGTTCAGTGCACCGCGTGCAAACAACGCAGAAACTCCTTGGGCAGAATGGCCTTGACTTGCAACCAAAAAGAGCGGGCACCGGGTGATTAATCGATGGGATTTCTTCTTTCTTGGAAATCTACAGAAAATGTTAAGATAAAGTACAAATAAGAGGCAACATGTGAACCAACAGACCCACTGACTAGGGCAGACTTAACCTGGTTACTGAATTAATCCATTTTCTGAGTTTTCACAATAAACTAATCCAAGGGGCTGAATTCACACAATAGGAAAAAAAGGAAGTTAAGTTTCATGTGTTGTGAGAATATACTTTTTAGGTTTGTAAGTAACCTATTTGTTCTGTGATCACAATCACATGCTCACCCATCACCAATCAAAGATTATAAATTAGGTTCCATTTCTACTTGCAATTTAAGAAAACAGAAGGACAGTAAGTTCTGGTGCTGAATTTTCACAACTGAAATTGTGCCACCACTAAGAAGTGTCTTTTTCTGTCTCTTTTTTCTTTTTCTGAAATTGGAATCTGGAACTCAGTATGTTATATGTTGTATACACATGTCACAATCTTTCGGTTTTATTTGTTGTGTGAAAATTCTGACTTTATGATTAGTTTCAAAACTGACCATCCAGAGGATTTCCTATTTCAAAGGTATCTTTTTCAAATATTTGCATCCCTTTCTAGCCCTTTGGATTTCCCACCCTCCCTTCATTAAATTAGCCCAAAGACTCTATTAAATTGATTGGGAACCCCATGCAAATCTCAGACTACAGATAGCTCAATTCAGCAGCAATATAATTGACTGCTTTCCCTAATGCAGTGGTGGCGAACCTATGACACGGGTGCTAGAGGCGGCACTCAGAGCCCTCTCTGTGGGCACACGCACCGTCGCTCCAGTTCTAGGTCTTCAGCTCGGTTTTATAAGACCTTTTCGTTTTAGGCCTCCGCTGCCGTGTGCAAAAAAAAAAAAAAAGGTTCAATCAATCAGTCAATTTCAACTTCTCACGGGGGAAAAAAAAATCTTGCAAAGTTGGAATTGATTGATTGAACTTTTTAGTCCCACCCAGTCTGCCGTTAACACCACAGTCACGCCCACCCAACGAGCCACACCCAGCCAATGGGCCACACCCATCCGGCACCTGACGATGCATAAGTGGGTTTTGGGTTGCAGTTTGGGCACTCTGTCTCTAAAAGTTTCGCCATCACTGCCCTAATGAATCTGCGAATTGTGATGCCTGCTTCTGCACAGAGGATGCTATTGGACTGAATTGTATTTAATGCTGGCTAGAAACAAATTACTGCTCAGTTTGTAAAAAGTGAAGAAGATGAAAAAGGAAAGAACCTTCTATTTAAATATACATCGGTTAGCTTCATTTGGGCTAGGATTCTGTGTGACAAGGAAGCCCCAAATAAGAAGTGTTCCTGAGCCAACTTTGTACTAGCCACAAAAATTTCTTACATAGTTTGAATTATAGATTCCAAATCAGACTGCCTAGCCCTTAGATGGTCAATCAAACATCTGTCAGCACACAAAAGAATCTAGCACACAAAGAGATTTGGAGTAGCCAGCTTTCTTTGCCAACACTGCCCTCTGGCTGCCAACTGCTGCCAACCCCATGAAGTCATACAAAAGCAACATATCTGGTCAGGCAGTCTTGGATAGGCAGAAGCAGTAATTTAGAGATAGATCAGTAGAGCTCGAACAGTTTGGGAACACAGTTATTACTGCAGTGGAATTTGCCTTTTTAAAAAAGCTTTAAAACCTTAGCATGAACCATATCTGGGATGGGCACTCCTGCTGGGTTAACATTGATGATTGACAAGGAAAATGTCAAGGAAATTCTGCCTGGATGTTTGGCTTGCTGAAGGTTTATTGGTAGTTGTATAGACAATTGGAGGCAATATAGACTAGGCAATTTGAGCTTTCCTATTCAGAGGTGTTGTGGCTCTGAGCAGCAGAAGAGGGGGGAAAAAGTCTTACATATCATGCTTTCTATATAAAAGAGTTTGAGAGGTAGAAAGCTGGTAGAGATGGGTTTTTAGTTGATCCATCAAGGGTTTCTGGGTTGAATTCACACAGATCTTTGGACAAAGCAGTTATTAAACACAAGAGGCTTTATTTGGAAGAGAATGTGGTGACAGATAAATGAAAGAGCTATTTACAGAATGAAAGAACTGCACCGCTGCTATCTTTGGGCAGCACCTAGCACCTGGCTGGTGTAAAATAGCAACCAACAGCAGTGATGATACAAAGCAGGAAGGACTTGTGCAAACTCTTGAAAAGGGTTTCCTTGTTTGTAATTTCTTAGTAATTGTGATTTATGGCACTGGTCTTCTGGGAAGTCAGGCATCCCATGACTGGGTCAGGCTCTGCAGCACAGGGGTTGGCATCATCTGGGAGATGCTGGGTGCATTCTTGTTGAGGCGCAAGGGTATCCAATTTGCTCTCTTGCCCATTGTGAGAATCCCAGCAGCCTGGTTTTCTGACCCATGCAAAAGGCGGTAGAGGCGACTCTGGAAACCCTTAGTAGTCGTGGTACTGCCACGCTTGCCGATGGTCAGGATGCCGGCGGCATGGTTGCCCATCCCATGGAGCAGATCAAAGATGCGGCATGAACAGCTTTTTTGCCAGCAACAGTCTGGCACGGCTTGCTTGGCCCTGGCAAAGGAGCACAGCAGCAAGAGCAGGAGAGCTGAGGTGGCCCTCTGAACCTGAAAAGACATGATCTAAGTGAGCACATTTCAAAAGTAGGTCGAAGTTGGAGAAAGTGCGATATTCCAGAACTACATGTCCCAGCTTGCCTCATTATTATAAAACCTGGTCCTCATGGATGGAAGATGTAACTTCCACCAGAGAAATGGTTAACAAAACAAGGAACTTTCCCGTTTCTGCCTTAAAAAGATATTCTGTTGTGGAGATTACATCACCAAGGTTCCCCTGGCATGACTTTCATGAATATAATTAAAAAGAGAAATTGGGGTCACCAAGGTTTATTTTTAAAGTATGCTTTGTTGAATAGTGGGTGGGTTCAAACATTAGTCTGTTAGAAACAAAAAGGTACATTATGGCTAGATATGATGTGTGAATCAAAAACACTGACAGTCTATGAATGAGGAATCAATCTCTGGAACAGGACAGATACCAAAGATATAAGGAAATTTAGCTGAGAGAATAAGAAAGGCAAATTTAGTTTACTAGGTGGGAAGGAGATATCGAACCTCCTTCAAGGTAACATTTTTTTTAAATCTGCAGAGAGATGTTACAACAAAGCCATCAGTTTTAACTGAGCAGGGACCTAAGACATTGATGGTTGCCTGAAATAGACTAGCTTCTACCGTTAGTCTAAAGCCAACTGCTGATTTTGTATTGAAAAGCAAGTGAGTAAAGGGTTATGTTATTTTGCCATAATTAAGATTATGTATTCAGAGAAAGAGAGAGGGATCTGAGATTTTACTTCTAGTTTAAAAAGTAACTTGAGCAATCCTGGGTATTATGATCAGCTCTGCATAGCATCCAAGGCAGCTCTCGGTGCCCCTGAGGCAGAAAATCCTATAAACATCTCTAATAATAAAGAGAATAGCTAGCCATTTGCTTCCTGTTCATGATGCTGAAAATGATTGACTACCTCACTCTGCCTAATAGATAGGCTAGGGTACTGGCCACGGAGAAGAAAGTAATCTCAGTGGAGGGGGGAGAGAATTGGATTTGATGCCTCCTGAATGTATGTTTGTACGCTGCATATATATTGATTTGCAAGGTAGTTTTTACATTATGGATTCTAGCATGAGCATCCTTGGGCTAAAATGTGGCTCTGGTTGTGTTGATGGCATACTGGCCAAAATAAACAGAAAATATTGGTGCCTGTTCTTGCTTTCAGCAAAGAATATTGTAAACAAGTCTGCTAGCTTTGTCTAATCCTTGTGCAAAAAACCTTGATTGATCAAAGCTAGGATGGCATGAAGAGGTCAAGGCCTATAGATCCATCTGATGATTTCCTATATGAAAAATTGAGATTTAAAACATGAGGAATAAATTAAAAAGAATATGAATTAGCAAATAAATGAAATAAAAGTAGATCAGAATAGAATAGAACTGGAAGGGACCTTGGAGATCTTCTAGTCCAGCTCCCCGCTCAAGCAGGAGAACCTATACTATTTCAGACAAGTGACTGTCTAATCTCTTCTTAAAAATCTCCAGGGATGGAGCACCCACAATTTCTGAAGGCAAGCTCTTCCACTGGTTAATTGTCTTTACTTTTAGGAAGTTTCTCTTTAATTCCAGGTTGCTTTTCTCTTTGGTCAGTTTCCAACCATTGTTTTTTGTCCTGCCCTCTGGTGCTTTGGAGAATAATTTGATCCCCTCTTCTTTGTGGCAGCCCCTCAAATACTGGAATACTGCTATCATGTCACCCCTTTATGACTGTGAAATTAAGAGAAAGACGAAAGATGTAACAGACCTGAATGAGGGTGGTTTCATCATGGGAAAATGGATAAAAAACATGTATGGGAGGTAAAATGCAGACTTAAATTATGAATCAAAGGACTAAAATTATGTCACAATGTATGAATTGGTGCTATCTTGGCTGTGAATATATTTGAAAGTAGGATTTTATAGTTCCATGCTGTACCCCAGAGAATGGGGATAATGAAACCACTAGGGAACAATTGAACGGAAACCATACAATATTCTCAATGAATCTGACCTAGAGGAAAATGTTTTGGGTTATACAAAGTGATGGGTGAAAATGTGAGGCGAGAGCGGAGAAAAAGTGGAGATCCAGAAAGGGATGCCAATTACCATTCAGAACTGAAAATAATAGCTTTATTCTAAATAGAACTAAATCTGTAACTAGTAAGATGTGCAAATTATTCTCATTATAATATTTTGAATGGCATGAGTGACTAGAAATAAATAACAAGCTTTTTAAAGCAATTAAATTGTAAATTAAAAGTTCAGAATAGTTTTTTAGTGGATACACAGGTAGTCCTCGATTTATGACCACAATTCAGCCTAAAATTTATATTGCTAAGCAAGGCAGTTAAGTGATTTTTTTGCTCCATTTTATGATGTTTTGTCACAGTTGCTAAGTGAATTACTGCAGTTGTTAAGTGAATCATGCAGTCATTAAGTGAACCTGACTTCCCCCATTGACTGCTCATAGAATCCTGGCATGTTGCTGTAACAAACATTAGGTCATACAAGCTGGACTTGCAGTGGGTGAGAATGCCAGGCCCCCTTGGTCTCCTTCCCGATATTCCCATTCATTTCCTCAGCACTCAGTTTTCTATCCAATAACACAAACAGCCATCTTATACTCCATGCCCCACCCCCAAGTATTTATTTTATTTTTAATTGTTTATTTATTTATCTATCTTTTTTCAGTACTTCCCATCTCACTTGCACATCTCTGAGCAGTTTAAAATAAAACCACAGAATCATATAAAATTCATACTACGCCTGGTTTACATTTGTGGTCTTTGAATCACTCTTCTCCACAAACACCATTAGAAAAAATTTCAGTCCTTTTCCCCCCCCCCTCTTTTGTTGAATGATCCATTTAGGCTATCAAAGAGCAACTATAGCAATTTATTATTAAGGACTTAATAGAAGTTGCAATCTGTTAATCTGTTAGCAGTTGATCTGTTAATCTGATTTTGTGAATTCACACAGCCCACTAAACCAGTGCTTCCTCAACCTTAGCAACTTTTAAGATTTGCGGACTTCAGTCCTAGAACTGATTAACTGAACAATCTGGGAATTAAAGTCCACACATTTGGAAGTTTCCAAGATTGAGAAACATTGCACTAAACCATGAATTTGTCATTCAGACCAGGTTTGCTGACATAAAAAGATGACTGGCTAGTTTCTGATGCAGTATGTTGCATGTGAACCAAGTCTATGTTAATAATAAGGATGTTCTATGCTAAAGCATACCATTTTCCCTGAGAAGCTGAAATTAATTCTGACAAAGAAACTTAAGAATGCACCAAGGAGACCAGATAATATAATATTATAATAAGGTTGCTTTCCTAATAATAATGCCCTCCAGATACGCTGCACTGTAATTCCCATAATTCCAGCCAACATTTCAATTATCCTTCCTTCCTTTGGTTAAATTAATATGCATTCAGATTGTAACAAAGAGATACTTCTAAATAGGAGGAATTGGGGAGGGGGAACAGAAAAAAAAGATCTGGATTAATAACTATTTGGGTCTTTTTGTTTTTCTAATATAAATGAGAAAAAAAGGGAGGAGGCTTTAACTCCTTGCACTAATGACTTCTTTTCAAGCCTCAAGGTAGCTCACATATTTTTTTCTTTGTTCCTTCCCAGTTCTTTGATCAGGGTTACAACAGGTGCATTATGCAAAGTAGCCACTGGGGTTATTTTATGCAGTGTGAACCCAGAGAATTGGGATGATTGAAAAAAAATCATGGGTAGGATAGCCATAAGTGTGTTCTGGGAACTAAGCCGTTTTTTGCACTTTATATGCAAAATAATTGATGTTTCAAAATGCAGATGGCATTAAATAGTAAGAGGCATGGGGATCTATAACCCTTTTCTCCTTGATACTGGAAAAACATTCCTTATTGAGACTAATTTCAGGAATTGGAGAAATTCAGTAAACACGACCATTTTGTGTAATGGCTAATGAGATGCTTCAAGCAAGTTCATGAATAGGACCAAAAACCTGTAATACCTCCAGTTTGCATTCTCCAGTGTTTTGAGTCATACCGTTCAGTGATTACATACTGTATAAACGGCAAAACTAGTGGCCATCAATAGCTCCCATCAATTTATGTGATCCCTTTTTTAAAGTGACCTAGCCAGTGGCTAGAAGGAAAACAAAAACTCTCATTCATTTTCCTCCATATCATGCATAATTTCATCCACTGATGCTATACACTGTAACTGTAACTTGTAACTTTGACCATTTATTTTTTGAAACTAGGAAACCTAGTTTGTGAACCTTCTTTGCATCAAAAGTGCTTTAACTCACCACTCCATTCTC
>NW_015386397.1:5402778-5409726 GCF_001527695.2 Protobothrops mucrosquamatus
ATATATATATATATATATATATATATATATATATATATATATATATATATATATATATATATATATATATATATATATATATATATATATATATATATATATATATATATATATATATATATATATATATATATATATATATATATATATATATATATATATATATATATATATATATATATATATATATATATATAATATATATATATAAATTATATATATATATAAATTATATATATATATAATTAAATATTTTTAAAAGGAAGCTAAAAACTAATTCAGATGAATATGAAGTAAGAAAAAGAGAAGAAAAGAAGTGAAAGAGAAAGGTAAAAGTAGAAGAAGAAAAAGTAGAAGAAAAATAGGAAGAAAAAGGAAGAAAAAAAATACACAGACGTAGGTTCTGATCTTTACAGCAGTTATACATACAGTCATAAATTTACCTGTTTCTCTTTGGTTACAACATAAATCTCTTCTCTTACAATCTACCCTGGCTAATCATCTAAACCATAAATCATAAATTCATCTTTTTTTTCTGTTTTAAGCAAAAATTCCATAAAGTGTTTGCAGTCATTTACTTGCAGCTTCTTTTCCAGATGGCTTCATTTAAAATCTGGTATGGAATGCATCAGTGGCACTTAAATTATTCAGCACCTTCTCTTAACCCAGAGGTATTTTTCTCCAGATCAAGAAAGACAATTCTTACTGGTCTCTTTTTCCATCTTCCATCTCTCTCTTACTCTATTCAAGCACATTTACTGTTGCTCCTTTGATTGTCTTCTCAGCACTGTTTCTTCATGCAGCACAATTTCAATTTTTCTGCTAGGAATCCTGCTTCCCAGGGTCCTCCCCCACAAGGTCTTTGCTGAATGAGGGTTACTTGACTCAACTTTTCATCCATTTAATCCAAGGTTAACATCAACATCCTCAATGTGCATTTATTCAAGGTGGACATTTCTTCTACCTAAGGTCTCTAAATTAATCTGACCAGAGATAATAGTATTGCTTTTCTTCTCCATATCCTTCTTAGTGCTCTGATGCAACCGAGATATGAGAGCATGGTAGAAATCAAGAGTAACAAAGAGAAATCGGTTACTTCTAAGCATAGTACAAGTTTATATATCTACTGCATCAATTTTAAATTGATTCAAATATTTGAGTTTCATAGGATTCTTTTGTCTACTGAGCATTCTATACAATCAGCAAGATTGCAGTCTGCCATATAAACCCAAGCCTGTTGAAATAACTATTTTCAACATACAGATTTAATTTCAAATTGTATAGTAACATTAGATTGGTCAATTATTTTCCATTCTTTTCTAAATTGGTCCTCTGCGCTTTTTGAGAGGTTTTTAGCTTGCAAAAACTGTTTTAAAGTCAACATAAACCTCTCTTTATACATTTTGGCCAATTACAAAGGGGCATAACTGTTACCTTAATACTGTGGTTCGTCATAGTCTTGGTCTCTTCAAGGCCACAAGAGGGCTTGTGATATAACCTTCCAGGGCAAAGCTCTAATCAAATGCTGGAAGAAGATGCCGTTTTATAAGGTCAGGTTATGTGCAACCACATTGTTCCCATTTATGTCCGCCTCCCACCCAAAGTAAAATTTTCCCCACTGTCCCTCAAGATAGGGTCAAGGAAAAAAAAGCCAAATAACCTTTTTGTGTACCGTCTCTTAGAGACAAGGGGAGACATCTACCTGCTTTGTCATTTCTCCTCAACTAACAAAACCTACAACCGTCTGCAGAACCAAGCAACCACTTAGAAACCTACAAAAGGAGCTGTAGGCTAGCCAGAGATAATGAGACAGGCTGCATTCGTAAGCATGGCCCCATTAGACTAATTGCCTCAAAAACACAGACCAAGAAGCTAGTCATGCCCTTTTCTTTTCCCAGTCTGGCACGTGGTGGCATCAGCATACTTCCACAGACGCACACGGTTCTTGAGGGAAGAGAATCGAGAGCCCCCCAAATTAGTCTGGGGAGAATGCATTATCCAACAGAGTCTTATACTTTTCACTTGAAAGGGATACTAAGAATGAAATAGTGAACTCTCTTTCTAACAAAGATAGAATCTTAAAAGTACACTGTCTCTGTGACCATCTCTTTGTGCATTGTGATAAGCGAGCCCTAATATGGTTCATTTGGTTCTGGCTTAATGTGTTTTATGTATTTATAACACCAGTCATTGTGAACATGTGAACGTAGACAATTCTAATTTATTAAACCACAGTTAAACAATTCATCAAAACCATCAGTTTCCCTACCTTCAAATCCTTAAATGAAAAAAACAACCTTGATACTAAAAGAGTTGAATTCATGTGATATTCAAACCTAAAAACCATAACTTGCCTAGAACAAAAACAAGCCCAGGATTTTTATTCTTACTTTGTCACAAGTAGTTACACTAAAACTGCAGTATTCACTGATCAGGAGTTACTTCTCCATGGAAGTCCTTCTCAATGGTTTTGTTGTAATTATATTTCATGCTCAGCAATTCAATCTGTTTTCCCCCAAATTAACTTTGATTGTGACCAAATTCACTTTAGTTGATAGCTGCTTGATTGGTTTTTTTTAGTAAAAGGCTTATTGCACAAATCTGATGAACAGGTTTTGCAAAAAGTACAGTTAAAATTGAGAAATTGTATTGTGGGAGGAAGGATTCAGCCTTTCTGACCCTCTTCTCAAAGTTTTCTTTTCTTTTCATAAACAGAAAAAAGATTTCAAAAAAGAAAAGGCTCAGGAAAGAAAAAAGTGAAAGTGCAAGCAAGATAGAGGAAAAAGAGAAAAAGAATGACTTCCAACTTTTGGGGGGGCATGTGTGTGTATGTACAAATGCATTAAAGTCTTACTTTAAGATTAACATTTGTTTATATTATTTCTATACATTCATGCAACAGATCCCAAAATCAAGTTTTCATTTCTTTCAGTTTCTCACAGAAAGTCCAAAAATGGTTTCCCAGTAGAAATAAAACTTGTCAAAGTCTTTCCTTTCATCAAAGCTGCCCCATCCCTGTCAATTCCACCAGCTTCACCTCCAATCTTCCATTGTAGGTATTTCTAAATCCTTCCACCTTCCATTCCTGTTTATTCTTGCAACACACTCTCACCACACAAACCTGTTCTTCTCTTCCATCTCTCTTTCACACATTGCCCTTAGTGGATAACCAGAGTCTGAGAGCTCTGCCCAAGAACTTGAAATGACTTTCTGCTAGTACTCTATGAGGACTGCCTTACTTTGTAATGCTTTCCTTTGAGATGCCTTGTGAATCTCCCTAGTTGGGAGCAAAACTAAATGGAAAATGCTAAGCTTTTGCTGATATCTAGCAGCTATCCAGATTTTTGCAGCCTGGAACTGATGGCCCCAGAGGACAAGGAAGAACATAACCATCACCATCCCAAGGAGGTTTAAAGTATCCTTTTGAAGAAGTGGACAAGATTGAAAGAGGAAAATACTCACGATAGAGGAATAATTAGTGAAGATGATGGAATTTGTGGAGATGGTAAATTCTTTGATCAGAGAAAAAAAACCTAACCACTTAATATTTATGGCTGACTGGAATGCTTTAGAGATTTTTTTGCATGAAGTGGGGAAAATGCACTTATTTGTGGTTTTGCTAAATAGATAAAAATTGGGTAACAGAAAAAAAGGAGGTTTTCTTTTTTGTAATCAGAATGAGAGATAATTTTGTAACTGTGCTTCCATTATATTTGCTGCATAGGAGATATGAAGTTTCTTTCAGTTTCATTTTATTCTTTCTTTTCACTTTTTTTCTTTTCTCTTCTTTTACTTTCTACTATTTGTGTTAGTTTTTATGTTCTTTTTATCTAAAAACATTGACAGGAGAAAACCCATATGTGCTACATACACATGACATACTAATCCTGAGTTTAGTTAACCATGGTTTATTGAATTACCACCAATGACCTGGATTTGCATAACAAAGTGAACCATTCACTAACTATAGTAGTTCTGTTTGTGCTAACACAGCCAATGCCACTAAAAAATAAAATTAAAAGGAAAACTACTTTAAAATCTAGTAAACCCACTGAGGAAGAATAGTTATCCTTTCTCTACTTAGGTGTAGTATTCACTGCTGTAAATAGAACAGAATAAAATACATGGAGCAGAGAAATAATAATAATAGTAGTAGTAGTAGTAGTAGTAGTAGTAATAATAATAATAATAATAATAATAATAATAATAATAATAATAATAATAATAATAATAATAATAATAATAAAAGTTGGAAGGGACCTTGGAGGTCATCGACTCCAACCCCCTGCTCAGGCAGGAACCCTACATCATTTCAGACAAATGGCTGTTCAGTCTCTTCTTAAAAATGTGTTGCATCCTAAGGACATCTGGCTTGGAACTTGGGAAATGGAGAAATTACAGCAGTATTAAGGAAAATTAACCAACCATCTCCTATTTCCTTTTCTATATTTGCACTTTTAGGCTTCATGGTAAGGCTACCACATCTGGAGTGCAAAATTCAGATATCCAGTCTTCTCCTTCTCCTTCTTCCTTTAGACTACCAATCATTGACCAAAAATAAGACATTATTGGTACATGTTTCTGGTAGTAGTCTACATATCAGCAGATGGCTGGGTTCTGTGTCTCTCCATGTTCTCGTAGCATGTTGTTATTTACTAAGAGCCTCCACTTGAGCATACTGGTTTTACATTTAAAAACTCCAAATCTCAACCGTTTCAGGGTCCTCCAAGTAGTATAAGGGAGGTCAGATCCTCCAGCCATTTCCTCCTTTACTGTTATTCCTACTGTTGCAGCTCTGATACGGTGGCACTACATTTACAAAAGAACAGCTTGTTTATCTAAATAAGCTGTTTATCTGGAACTTTTAAGTGGTTCATTCAGTCTTGTATGTTCATTCAGGTATAAGTGATGCATATGCATAGAGCTTATATCAGGATTCTTCATGCATACAGGCTATTAACAAGCTTTTTCCAGGTGAAGAGAAACAGCAAACGGTCAGACTAGGTGTAGGTGCAGCACAGTATATCAAAAGGAATCTTACCAATTGTCTATACAATAGTGGCTGGTGAAAGTTAAGGCTTGGGACCAAGTAATGGCCTTACAAACCTCCAGCACTCAAAGATTCCTAAATAAAGCAATAGCTTTCATAGAATGTCCTTTGATGCCTACTGAGATGGATCTAGCTTGTACATGTTAAGTCCCCTAAGAATTGATTAAAGGAAAAAGAAGTATCTAAAGGGATAACTGCAGCTAAATCTTGAATGACTAGAAGAATCATAATATTGGCAACAACCAAAGGATAAAGAGCAATGACATAAGGAGAAGTCTTCTGATGTTGAATGGTGGGAAGTATGCAACTAGACACTTGTCCCATTTGGGAAGAAACAGAGCACATCCCCTTCTGAGACAACAGCATACAGCATATATACCTTGGCAAGTGGCACATATTTATAACAGTTGCATTGTCCTGGAGTCATGTGAGGTCACCATTTCTATCCTTCTCAGCCAGCTTCTGACAAGCCAATTCAATGGGAGATGATTTGCTTAATGACCGCATGATTCGCTTAACAACTATGGCAAAAAGATCATAAAATGGGGCAAAACACACTTAGCAACTGCCTTGCTTAGCAACAGAAATGTTGGACTCACTTGTGGATGTAAATCAAGGACTATCTGTAATTGGATCTGGTACAAAATTCTAACAAGTGTTTAAACTGGATGCCAAAAAATCAATCCTTCAAATATAGAAAATATTGAGTACTACTGCTTGGTGAAACCATTATTTGGTTTGATGGCCCCAAAAGCACTTTGACCACAGGAAGAAATCCCATGTAGCTGACGTGTATGTTTGGTATTGTAATGGAATATTCAGATATCTCTCGTGTATTTTGATATCATTATGAGCCTCCCAATTTGTCCAGGAGGCACTTGCCATCGTTCATGTAAAAGGAGATTTTGATTTTGTCATGTATCAAAACAAAACATTTCACAGGTTCTTCATGCTGAGTCATATAAATGCTTAATCTGTGGAACTTGCTAGAAGACACAAATATAAAAGACTGAAGAAAGCCCTGAAGCAATTTAGCAAGAGAGGCGGGGTAATAGTTCTTGTTAACCTTTCTAAAAATGAAGGCAAGAAGTGCTTTATATAGAATTTTATGGCTTGTGTACAGTTGTTGAACTTACAAAGATCAAAAGAAGACAGAGAAAGGAATATAAAATTCTTTTTTAAAAAAAAGAATGCCAGAGTAGGAGGATTACTTTTTACAGGTTCTAGAGTACCTTTTCATTGTAATTTCTTTTCTTTCTCAGAAGTCTTGGAGTGGAACACCATGGCAAGTATTTCACACTGATGTTGTTAGGACTAGAAAGGATTATGGAAAGCATTTATTGGTCTATTACGTTCTTCCAAGGAGGTACCATGAGATATCAAATGTATGCTGAAGGAAGGGTCTGTATCTATCACTGTGGAATCAAAAACATTGTTTTTATCTCTGATTCACAGGGTAGAATTCCAGGTCTTGGAGTTGAGACGAGAACCCTCATGAATGTAGCACAGCCACATATATGCATGCATGGATTAACATTAGATTAGATGAATGGAACAAAACTGCCTCTTTACTGAGGGTGGAATGTATTTCTGAAATCAGTATAATAGACCAGTGATGGCAAACCTTTTAGAGACCGAGTGCCCAAACTGCAACCCAAAACCCACTTATGCATCGTCGGGTGCCGGGTGGGTGTGGCCCATTGTCTGGGTGTGTCCCATTGGGTGGGCGTGGTTGCGGTGGTAACAGCAGACTGGGTGGGACTAAAAAGTTCAATCAATCGATTCCAACTTTGCAAGATCATTTTTTTCCCCGCGAGAAGTTGAAATTGACTGATTGATTGAACCTTTTTTTTTTTTTGCACACGGCTGCGGAGGCCTAAAGCGAAAAGGGTTTATAA
>NW_015386397.1:5414109-5434992 GCF_001527695.2 Protobothrops mucrosquamatus
CAAGGCCAGGGGTAGTCAACCTTGGCTCTTTTATGACTCGTGGACTTCAACTCCCAGAATTCCTGAGCCAGCTAAGCTGGCCCAGGAATTCTGGGAATTGAAGTCCACGAGTCATAAAAGAGCCAAGGTTGACTACCCCTGCTCTAGGCACTGGGTAAGAATAGTATCACTTGTCTGGCCTGGGGAAAAGGTGTAAAACTGCACTTGCTTCCTATGCTGTTGAATGATGTCACCCAGTGATTTCCTGCAGATTATAGATAGGAGGGATATCCTGAGCAGGATTTGGGAGGAACATCTAGGAATGTGTTCTTAAATCTTTTCTAGATTTTGGTAGGCATGTTCTGGAAAGCATGCTTGGTTATGCAGCTTGTTAATCATGCCAAGACTTGCCAGAGTACTCTTACGGATATATAATTTCTAACCTGAAAAAGCCTATGTCACCCCAGTGCAATGCTTCATCTACCTTGAGAGTAGTGCAGATCCATGCGCACAATTGGTACACAACCATTTACCATGTTGTCACTGATTCATAAAATTTCCATGACTCTTCTAACAGCTGTGAGGCATACAATGAAATGTGCAGACTTGTCGTGAAGGGCAGAATTCCACGCATTGAATTTTGCAAAATATTATGAGCCAGAATGAGGATGGTTTGCAAATATATCCCTGTTATATTTAAGTTACCCATTTTTTTTATCCTGGTGGATTATGTTTTAATTAGAAATGCTTCCTATTTTGCCAACAGGCTGTGGAGTGTACCTCAGTTCGGGTATTTTGTACATGCCTCGAAATATTTGTTCCTCTACTTTATTTCTCACGATTAAAGTCTTAATAGTGGAATTACAATAAACTACAGCTTCAAATTACCTTGAGAACAGTGATGTTCCAGGCAAAACTTTCCAGAGCTTTTTGTAACTTCCGTCCTTTCAGACCTTCTTTTGCCTCCAAGCGGTGCAATTCTTTATGAAACCCCATCCCTGGAGAAATTCAGGTGAGGAGACAAGAGCAGCACAAGGAATGAAGGAGAGACAAAGCAGACAGTGTCAGAGGCTGCTGCCATCTCCCAATCAAATGATACATCTTTGATTCAGGCTTGAAATTTTCTTGTTCCAAGAATGCTAACAACAGAATAAAAGTTAACATTGCCCAATTATGTACTCTCACCTCACTATAGATCTATATAGGCTCTGTATTTTTTTTGCAGTATTTTTAAAAAGTATGCTTGTTGTCCAATGTAAATGGAATACTAGGTTGTACCATACTATAATGCAAAATGTGTCTTTTCATTAAACATTGTGGGTATTCTTCTACTCATCAATTTAAATTGTATTAATTGTTTTTCCTTATCCTGGCCTGCTTTGTCCCCTACATACAAATTGATTAAGGAAGCTTGAACTGCTTATTCAAAACAAAGGAAACCAGAGAGTCTTAAAATACTAGAAAACATGGAACCAAGGAGGTCTATTTACTTAAATATTATGCCGTCTCTTACCTGCTTGTTGCACCTGAATAATTTTGGCATGAACAGCATCAGCTGATTCAATTAACGTCCGGCTGGTTTGGATCATCTGGAAATTAAATGAGGGAGAAAAGTGTCATAGTTGGATGGATTTAGAATAGCCGGTAAAGTGTCCCAACCTCTCAGAGGCCTTTGGATCAGCCTTCCCCTTGCATTTTAGCATTTATAACAGGATAGACAATATAATATTTTTAACTGCTTCACTATCCCTCTGAACCAGTGTTTCGCAGATTTGAGGACATCAACTCCCAGAATTCTCCAGAATTCTACCAGAGAAATTTGGTAGTTGAAGTCCATATATCTTCAGTTGCCAAGTTGCCAAGATTGAGGAACACTTCTGTTACTTAGAGCCCTTATTCTCCAAGAGAAGATAAATGTGGGCTTTAATTGAACCATTAAATGGCTTTTCCATAAGCACACTCCAACTATCTCCTTTCGTGAACTATCTCCATTCACGCAAGTTAGTCTCTTTGTTAATTGTCTATGTATTGTTGTTTTGGGATTGAGGATTATTGTTATTGTTGGTTTTTTATATTTTGCTAATTTGAAGAAATTTTCTGTTATATCAATCTCTTCTTTATGGACAGTGTTAGTAAGCCCAAACTTGGGCTTGCCATGTCAAATGTCAATGGAAATACAAGCAAACCTTCCATATTTTTCTTTAAGTACTTCAAACACAAGACAAAACTCCCCAGCTATTTCCAGCCTAGATTGCTGAGAATGATGGAAAATGTATTCCAAGAATGGCTGGATTCATATACAGTAGCACACTATATCACATTTTCTTAAACATGCCACATTGACTTATTTCTCTCATAACAGTAAGACATAAATGGTAGTTCACAATTTCTGGGTTCAAACAAATATTATTATGAGTGATATGATATATGAAAGTATCTAATGTCTGAGGATCCAAAAATGGGAATTATGATTTTAAAGATTCAGATTCTGGACAAGAAACCAGAGGTTTGTGAGTTCTGGAGTCCCTTACATATGAAAGCTGGCTGGGTGGCTCTGGCCCAGTCACTTTCTCTTGGCCCAATCATACTAATTAGATTAAAATTATTGTAGGAAAATTAGAAGGTGAGAGCATTATATATGTTGCCTTGAGTCATATAAAATAAACATGGGAGGAGGACGGCATAGTTTTTGAAGCTTGTATATATGTAAGAATGTGACCTCTCTCACATACACTTTAAACTATACTTATTTTTACATAATAATTTAGTGTCTTATTCATAACTTAGCACCCATTTCTCCAAACCATCATACATATTTTCCCATTCTACTCACCCCCTTTTTTATATTTACAACAGCCATGTGAGGGAGATCAGGATAAGAAAGAAAGACTAGTGAGTAACAAATGGAATTCAAGAATGGGAAGAGACAAAGAATGTGCTGTTTTTTCTAATCCAGGAAGAGATTGTTTTCTGGGCTTGATTTGGAGAGGTGTGGATATTTTAAACTCCCAATGAATGGTTGACAAGTGTCTGGAGTTGCTCAAAAAGAGCAGTCTCACCCTCCATTCTTGTGCTAGATAAATGTTCTAAAGACCAGTGTTCCATGCTTGCCTGGGTCTACTATAAAATGACTTCTATTACAAAGGTGAATTTGCCGGATTATCAGAATAGAGCGCAATTCACTAAGAAGAAGAAGCCAGCATTCACTGCAGTGGCCAGGGCGACATCAGCACAATCACCAGTTCCACTCACAGTGTCATAGGCAGCAAGTACTTTTCTCAAGAGTTCAGGAACGGGCCCCTGGGTCTCCATGGAAGGATACTCTTCACCCAGGTTGAGGGTGACAGCTGGGGGATTGTCCTTCTCGCTGGGCTGAAGCCATGTGGCCAGCTTCAAGATGCATTGTTTGATGTTGGCAGCTGGTGTTAGGCCACACAGTTCTTTGAAGGAGACCAAGGCATTCTAGGAAAAGAGGATGAGGGGAAAAAAACCAACTCAGAAGAACATCACTCTGCCCCATTCATTTCTGTTTACTATTTTCTACTGCAACTTGTAATGACTCCATCCCCAAGGATTTAGAAATATGAAGGTCATGACCTTACCCCTCTTTTGGGGGAGAAATTTCTGATGCATACTGAATATCAGAGTCACTCTGTACAATTCTTTTTTAGCATAGTCACACCTATCACGAAAGCAGTGAGGGGTGGAGATGGGAGGCAGGCATCTAATCTGGCGGTCCAATGAATTGAGACCACAGATAGATCAACAGAACTGAAACTGTTTGGCTTTTTACTTCATTTCTCCCAGTCTATAAAATGAAAATACAGACGATTCTCAGTTAATAACTACTAATTCAGCAACTGTTCAAACTTGCAACAATGCTGAATGAGTGGTACTCACAATCTGTCCTCAGAGATCTGGCCCTTGCAATGGCCCATGGATACGGACATTGGCTAGGTGGCCTATTCTGCTAGCTTCTGAAAAGCAAAGTTAATGGGGAAACTGGCAGGAGGGCACAAATGGCAACCAATGACATCCTCGCTTAATGACCTGCAGTGATTCACTTAACAATGGCAACCATATCAGAATTGCCATTGCTAAGTGTTACAGTAGCATGACATTGCATTTTATGATCATGCTGCTTAGCAATGGAAATTCTGGACACAACTGCCGTCCTTAACTGAGAACTACTTGTAGAGTCAAAAATACCAGCAGGGGCAAAAGGGAAACTACTGAGAATTCAAATAGAATTAGAAAAGAAGAGTTACTTATATTCAGTTTTAATCAAAAGAGAAGGATCACTGATTTCAAGTATGGCTAAATTTAGATCTGATATACATATTTTTATATGAACTTTCCTGTATGTTCAGGTTTATACACGTACACGTTTGCTTGTATTTTTATTATTTAACATATTTCTATACCACAAAGAACTTATTACTAATGTCATTGATAATTTTATATACATACACACACACATACACATATATAATCAAATTGTTATTATGTAACAGTTTAGTGATTTATCAAGTTATTTAATTTGCTGGAAAAGGTCTCAAACTTCTCTATAGGTTTTAAAATTTCTGTAAAAAATGGGATTTCATTTGTTGCTTCAATTCTTTTAAATATCTGGAAATAACTATTCTAAAAAAGGTTCTTTGTGGATAAAAATATATCAATATTTTAATCTCAGATGAAAAATCAACAAATAGTTAAAACCTAGTTATGGAAAAAGAAAAATGACTATTACTCAAGATTTATGTATTTACTCAGAGGTATTCATCTGCTAATAGCTGCAAGTTATTTTAAGCAGATTGATAAGATATTCGGAATTTTTTCTATGACAAGGACAAACACACTTTATTTAATTTATGGCTATCATGTGATGATGGGGAGGGAGGTCTTAACTTTTCTGACCTTCAACTTTATGACTGAGCATATATTTTGACTCCAATTTCTCCATGGAACATAAATGACCATGTTAAAAAAAAAAACTACAGTGGGCTAGATTAGAAAGTTATTATGTGACTCTTCTGATATCATAGCAGGGCTTCCTTCCACATTTAGCAATAGGTGTGTTGTATTTCTGTGCTGCACTAGAGGCTGCAGAAGACACATTTGGAAGCTGTAGTGACTCGAGCATAATGTCAGTCCTTATTTGCATGACAAATTTAGAATCTGAAATCACCCCCGTTTTAAAATTGTATGTAAATAAACCATTTATTGTTGCTTCCCAAAGCCATGGGTATTTAGGGATATGAATACTCTAGCTCAGCTTACTGACAATCAATTTTTAAACAATATGTATTATTGCAAGAGAAATCTGTATTGTTTACAGCTACATAAGGACTGATTATTCAATTAAAAACATTTCTTGATTTCATAATTCAATCCAAATGATTTATGTCTAAGCAATATCTAGAGCTCCCAAAATAATGTCAGTAGGAAAATGTGTTTGAATGATTTGCAGAATTTTAAAATAAAACAATTAAAGGGTATTACTGAGGTCAATATTAGTTATTTGCAAGAACTCTGGAATAAACAATCAGAATATCCCAAATTAGCAAATCAATGCCTAAAGGTTTTAAAGAATATTAAATATGTTCCTTGTGATTTTAAGACAAAATAATTCAACAACAGATTTTCTTTCATATTTGTCAGACACTTCAAAGAATGTTTAAGAAGGAAGTTCACTGTTCTCTTTACTTTATTAGAAGAATAAAATGGATGAAAGAATCTTTACTCTTATGACAAGGGTTTGTCACACTATTATACCTTTTGGTTTTATGTCAATAAGTTCATTAATATAATATTATAAAGAAGAGATATGTTTAAAAAGGTGAATGTAGTTTATGTGCTGGAAAGACTGATCAACATATTCTATATGATCAAAGTTTAATGTGCTTAAAATGGGCTAAATAGCTTTTTATATGCAATATAATGTTTGTGCAAGTTTTTTTAAAATTTTTATTCATTTTTTTCTTTTTTTACATTAAAGCAATCAGAGTACTTTTTGCAAAAAAAAATAAATATCAGATCTATATTCAAAAGATTTCCCCAAAACCTCAAAAAATGTCAGTCTCCATCATCTTTGTGCAGACCAGGAGAAAAGAGAGGTCTTGCCTTTAAGTCATTTTCCTAAAGGAAATTCATTTTTAAAATTATTTTTCATTTTCATATGTTTCATCTTTACCATTTTGAAATCTTTCAGAATACAAACGTGGTACAGAAAATAGATTACTAGATGGTTTTCCAGAAAACTTCAAATTCCAGGGGCCATATTTTGCTCTTTTCCAAAATTTTGCCAACCAAACTCAGGAGCCTAAGTTATTGTATCCCACTAACTGGATACCTGCATGTTCTCCCGCAAGTCTGTTGCTTCCCGCAATGGCTGAGTAGCTGTGCGAAATACTTCATCAATGGCCTTGATTCCCGTGGCCTTAGTGGATGTGTACTCCCGCATGTGCCGTCCCTTACGCCCTGAGAGCCCCCGTCGCTGTGCTTTGCCTCCTCCCCGCCGGTTGGTGATGGCCATATGCACGAACAAAGTAGCATTGGGGAGTGGCTCACCGGACACAGATTGAAGAGGCACGTGACGATAGCCTGTCTGGAGACACTCAAAGGGGATGGTATATTGAGCAATGAACTCATCTCCAATATAATCGTCATCAAGCACCATGAACCGGAGAATGGCTAGCTCCGGGAGATTAACCTGGAAGTCCAGGGTCTCCTCAAAAACAGGGTTATCTCCGCTCTGCAGCACTGTTTTGGTGCGCTTTTCTGCACAGTCAGCAGGAATGCCATGCATCTCAACGCAGACGTATGGCTCTACCACATCTCCCTTGGCTCCAGATCCTTTGGGTTTAGGCAGATTCTGACCACTAATGACTTTGAGATGCAATAACTGGGCTGAAATGCCAGGTAAGGTATCCTTGGTGTTTGCACTGAAGTAAGATATCTCCTCACGCATAATTGCTGGGCGGAGCACATAGCCACAACCCCCATTCTGACGGAACCAGCCGGCATTCAGATCTATCATGAGACCAGGTGTCTGGTAGTTCATGGCCACCATCTGGCAGCCACATTTCCAGAAGTCCTGAGGGTTCATGTTGCTGGCATCAATGCGCATGGGGCTGGGATAAACTCGTGACAGGAAGCGCTTGTTGTAGGCCACAAAGTCCTCTGGCTCCTCATTGGCATAACGTCCAGCCTCCACCTCACTGAAAGAGCACACCTCCCAATAACACTGGCTCCGCCGAGAGGTCTCAAAGCTTTGGAAAGACACAGTCTGGCACAGGCTGACGAGATCTGAAAGTTCACGGCACAAGATGCGCTGAGAGCGGGGATGCTCTCTGTCCCCTTCAGAAAGTGGGAGGCCTAGCTCTGAGGCCTCATCATCGTCAGATACATCTCCCTCACTTGACTGACAGTTTGGAAGAAGCTTCCGGCTTTTTATGAGGATGTATCCCTTGAGTCTTTCCGGAGATGGCAAGTAGGTTTCATTTGGGTTTGGAGGTGTCAAGTACAGCTTATCCCCAAAAGTCTTCCTCAGATACTCAGCCATGAGCCTCTGCTGAGCAACACAGCAGTGCACTGAGAGACACAGGATAAGTGGAAACTTGGAGGACTCAAAGGCATGTTCAGCAACAGCAACCACCACTCTAGAGAAGGCCAAACGGCTCCCTGCACCAACCACAGGCTCACCAGATGAACCATCGCAAACCACAAGTTCCAAGCTACGGCAACCAGCCTTAAGGGCTGCCACATAACCCCCAATGTCTGAAGTGGAGCCTCCCCAGAAGCAGCTGTCCTCAGCCAAGCATGCTCCATGTGCAGAGCTAATGAAGTAATGGGAAAGTGGCTGATTCATGTCCTGGCACACCTTCCGGTGCTGTGGGTCAAATATGTCACAATCAGCTGAAAGGAGGTAGCGAGTGAAGCCATCAATGGCCAAGTAGCCCTTTCCCCGACCCTCCTTGGATGGCTCATATTTGGCAATGATTTCCATGCACATATCTTCGGTTATTTCTTCCATACCCTGTTCTGCCTCTAAGAAACTCATCAGATCCCTCAGACCCATGTATTCTTTATTGCTGGAAAACTGAACCAAAAGGAAAAATACATCAGGCCTGGTACATAGCTCACAATATGCCTTTATGAAGATTTGACAGTTCACCTCCTCTCCAAGTCGCTTACTGTCTGCTTTCTGGAGCTCTTTGAACTTCAGCTCAATTGTTGAGGCCTTCATGCCAGGGTTGAGAGCACGAATGAGCTGCACAGCACGAGAAACTGGGATTTGACCTTCTTTTTCTAGATCTGCAATGTCAAAGACAGAAGAGATCCAGGAGGTGCGGGGATTTGGATAACCAGTCTCAGGAGCCTCATCCGGGGTGTGCTTCCCATATGAGGCCAAATATCGCAGCCCCATCACCCAAGCATTCACCACATCAGCAGAGCTTGCCACCAGGTCAAGGGATTCATAGTTCTCTCCATAAATTATGGAGAATGCACATTCATCTGGGAACTGGTCCGAGAGGCCATTGGAACGCAGCACAGGAGTTTTTTTCCCAACTCGCACTTCCCTGATTGACTTGATTTCGATTTTGGCTTTCTCAGAGTCCTTCTTGGATGGTTCCCAGTGCATGAAACGTAGGTCTGGGTCCAGTACAAAGAATCGGCTGTACATGCGGGAGTTAGAACGCACTTTTTTCATCTCACAGCCCTCCAGCATGAAAGAGATGCAGGCTGCTGTGCTGTTAAGCTTGCGATTGCTAGGCATGGTGCTGAAGGAGACTGTCTTCTTCTTCTGGGGCTGCATACGGCGCTGGCGGGATACATCCTGCAAGAATAGGAAGGAGAACAGATAAATCAGGAAATGCAATGGAGGGTAATGCCTCTTTTTTTTAAAGGGGCAAAATAATAAAAAAAGATGAGGAAGAAAGGAAGAAATATTTGGCTTCATTCTGAATTCCACCATCCACTATGGCTTCCTGTTATAGCAATGTGACTTGGAAGGCAGAGAAAGGCCTTAAGCCAGAGTGAAGAGATTACCTCAAGGAAAACAATACAGGACATGCAAACCATGTAAGAAGAAGAAACAAGGAGGTTGTCAATAGTTTTTTTTAAAAAAATCTCAGTATTGATCTACATTACAAATGAAGACAGAATGACTGGCATATTTTTTTTAATTGTTGCTTCATTCAGGTTGAGAGAACCATGGAAGAGACCCCCATTAAGCAGGAAAGGAGAAGCAGGTTTTTTTCTCAATGTGATCATGTTTAACCTTACCTCATTAGATAAGGCCCACTCCCAAAGTACAGGGGCCAAATAAAGCCCATTCCTGGTGCTAAATATACCTACATCCGACTATTCTGCTCTTTCCTTCCCCTCTTCCTTCCTGATGGTTCAACCGGAAGACCAGTTTGGGGACTATGGCTGGAATTGACAGAATGGAATGAAAAATAGCAGACAGTATGGAAGAAGAGGAGAGGGATGACAAATCTGAGAGATGATTTCTCAAAAAAGTCTACTGAGGCCTAAATCCTAAATATATTAAATGTTGTATATTATGTGGACAGAGCGACACCAATCTTGATTTTGGATCTACCCTACTGTGAGGGCTATTTTAACTCATTACTCAGTTGTTTGATATATGATTAGAATTATGCTATTATATTATATTATATTATATTATATTATATTATATTATATTATATTATATTATATTATATTATATTATATTATATATTATATTATATTATATTATATTATATTATATTATATTTATTATATTATATTATTATATTAATTATATTATATATTATATTATATTATATTATTACTATATTATTATATTACTATATTATATTATATTATATTATATTATAATATTATAATTATATTATATTATATTATATTATATTATATTATATTATATTATATTATATTATATTATATTATATTATATTATATTATATTATATTAATTATTTTTTCCAGTTTTGCTTCCTGAAGATCTTTCAGTGATTATGATAGACCCCTTCAAATTGAATACAAATATAATTTCAGAAATGTTTGCATCAGACGGGAATCTTGAGAAATATGAAATTAACTTTTAATGACTCTAATGTATTTAATCACATAATGTTTCTGACATGCTGCATGAGTTCAACAAAGCTAAAAGTGTTTTGCTGCTGGTTTACATTTATATTCAATGTCTGATGAATCTCGCTGCTGTGGCCAATAACAGTCAGCCAGCACTGATGGATTGTTCTGATACAGTTTTTCCATTGTGGCAATGTCTTGGTAAAACTTTTCAATATGTTCATCACTGACTGTACCTAGATTTTAGGAAAGAAGTACAGTGTGAATGCAGAAAATGAACCTTCAGTGAACATTGCATGTGATTTTGTATGCTGAAAGAAGTTTGTAATGGATATGCTTTAACAGCAGTTCAATGTCTTTGTATGTTCTTTCCTGTGTACAGCATAGCCAACAGGTACTGAAGGATGTACATTACCATTGTGTAAAAACAGAAGATTTCTATAAAACAGTATGTGATAGGTTAAATTACAGGTTATTTTCATAATTAGCAGTCAAAAATCTGTAAGATACAACCAAAAGTGTTCAGGAAGCATAATCTTTGTTGTCCAATACTATATTATTATAGTATTTTATTGTTATTTTTTAGCTGCTTTGAACTTTTTAAAAAGAAACCCCAGGTACATTTTAATAATGGTTAAACAATTTCTCCACATGGGTGCTTCAAGCTACATGTTGAAGGATTTTGAACCTCTCTCACTAAACACTGCAAAGAGTAACAAAACATAACATGGAGGGGGTGTGTGAGTAACAAAACAAAACATGGAGGGGGTGTGTGAGGGTCTTTTGCCATTTTTGCTAAAGTTACATTTAAATGCGACAGGATTTGTCTGCATGATACACTAAAAATTTTCCCCACATCTCAACTAAAGTACTATAGACTCCATTCTTCAGCCATCAGAAAAAATGTCAGCATAAAATCAACTGTTCCACTGTTAAACTCTGTCTTGCCATTGTAACTGCAGTTCTGGCCGTTTATTCTTATTTTAGGTTTCCAGAATGTATTAAACAGACCTATTGATTAAACCCTCTGGGCTTAGCTGTGAGACACTTTTCTGAACATCACCAGTTGGGGGAAACCATCCACCAATCACACTGTTGTGATTGGCAAATAGTTTTGAAAGATAGCCAGACCTGCATGATTTAATATCTTTCAAGCCAAGGATTTTTGCAAGCCCACATATCAGATAATGAGTGCTGTGTGTGTGGGTGTGGGTGGGTGGATGGGTGGTGATGCCTGATAAAGTGGGAATGCACAGACCCCACGGATCAGTTATTTGGAGGGTTTGCTTTGAACATGGGTTTAGTGTTTAAATTAAAACTGCACACAGATAAACAAACTATGAGCCAGTTCTTTCAAATCCAGAGAAAGATTTTAACTCTTCCTCCCAATTTACCCATATAATGAATCAACAGATTGCACTGAGTTGCCAGAGGAGATGATCAGAACCAAGGGGCAGAGGCTTATAAGCACCAGCCTGAAGTAACTGATAAGTACAGAGCTCATCCCATCCCTCACACTGACTATACCACTACAAAGTTTGGCAGATTGTACACACTGTAAACTGCCAGATGCTATCAAGGGGAAAACAGTAGTTTAACTCTAGTAAAGCTTACCAGGCTTAAAGCTGCTCACATCATGGGCACATGGAAGAATAAAAATATTGCCAGAGGATGTTTATAGCATCATAAGGTAGAAGTGGGAAAGACTTTAAGCTACAGTTGGCATTAATTAGGCTGGGCAATGAATCTGCCATTCATTGCCCAGACCCCTCACGTTAACTACTGAGTCATTGGATTTTGCTCCTTCGTTGTGGAAACTAGATATCCCAGCAAACTGAGCCCATGACAGTCCAATGGGCTCAGAACCACTGTGTGTGTGTGTGTGTGTGTGTGTGTGTAGTTGTTCTTTTTCTTCTTCTTTTTCGCCAAATAAACTGAGCCTCTAAGAAGTGAAAAATGTAAGTGAAGCTACAGAAGCTGTGATACATAAGCAATTTCCACTTTGTAGCCACTTTGACTTCCCTTTATATTTCATAGAAATTACATTTTGTTTTGTTTTATATTTTAAAGTAAAAGCTAGACTATAATAGCAAATGAGGCAGAAATAAAATGTGGCATCAGCTGAATACCCGTCTAATAGTAAATTTAAAAGATAACTTTTTTTAAAAAAAACTGACTCAAATCCAGTGGGAGACAAACCTATTTTGTAAAAGGAAAATACAACAAATCAACACATTTCAAGGACAGAGATAAGCTGTTCAAATAATTCAGTCCAAGGAATTGTGATTCAGTCACCAACTAGACCAATTGGAGATGGATGGGTTTAAAGCACAATCAACTGTTGCAAGTTAGACTATGTTTGTATATATATCCTATCCGAGGTTAAACAAAAATATGCATTGATGACAAAGCTAAAGCATCATTCATATTTTAAAAATGATCTAAAATTCAAGTTCAGCTAGCTCAGGGTCCATATATTTTCCTTCCATGCAGTTTCTTAAGATTATTGAGCTTGCTCCCCCATTTTCCAAATTATTCTGTTTTCTGACCCACTCCGAAGATTAACAAGAAACTACTCAAATGTGCAAAGGTCGTAGGGAAGCACTAATTCAAACAATGGATTTGTTTGTCTAGAGGATATTCAAGTGTCTCCTTTACACACACTGTTGTAAACTGATTACAATCTTGCAAAGAGTTGCAATAAATATCTCAGTGCTCAGGATTGGGGTAATGGAATGTAAGAAAGAAGCAATCACATCCAGCCATTTCAATCTGAATCTTTTGTGAGCATTCACTCCACTTACTCATGCCTTGACCAGCAGAGAGAGAAAAATCCTATTTACTTTAGAGTTAAACTGATGCTAAAAAGCCGTGCTTCAATCCAAGATCTGCACACCCATCAAGGCAATAAAGGGCTTTTGACCAGCATGTCAAACATACCTGGGCATCTCTAGACTGGACTGCAAAAACTCTGGCCTGAAGCTTACACAAGCTGTTAACAATCAGTGTTAACGTTGCTTGGATATATGGATTTATTTTAATTATTAATTCAATTTCTAAGACTACCCAGTTGCAAAATGATTTATTTAAGGCAGTTCAAAGATTCAAGGCAGTATACAACTAGGACTGAAAACACCATAATAGCAAAGAAAAAGAAATGATAAAACAACTATTCAAAGGGATGAGAAACACAACAATTTGCTAACATTCCAATGGGGCCACAAACTGTCTTGGCCCAATTCCTGCCAAATCACCTGGGTTTTTAAGGCCTTCCTAAATAACAGCAGACTCAGGGCAATACAGACTTTGGTTTGGATTGGACTGGATATAAGGTTGCAGATGGCTGATACAGTAATAGGTAACATATATCCATGGGCTTCCATAAGTTGTCATTGTTTTGTTGACAGGACTCATAGTATGTTAATCCTGTCTGATCTTATACAAAAGGCAGAAATTATTGAAGAAGGTGATCCTGCAAAAACATCCAGGCCCAAAGTCTTAGCTCAATAGTCTGAATCACTAAAAGGCAATGTTTTGTTTTCTTTAATTGTTTTAAAAAATCAGTATTTATACACATATAGAAGTCTTCAATTGTTTTAACATCTTATCTTCAAGGGCATCACAAGATGGTTAAGGTCACCCCTGATTTCATCTGGGTATCTGAAAATTAATGGTATTTTTTTTCCGTCATATTTTGGACAGCTGGGCAGCATTTTCTCATTGTGCAATATCATTGTCGGTAAAATGGGTACACTTCCAAATTCAAATCAAGGTGCTGGTGATGGCTTATAAAGCCCGACATGGCCTAGGGCTGAAATATTTGAGAGACTGCCTTACTCTGATTTCATCCACCCATCCCCTCAATTCAGCAGAAAAAACACATGTTGTAGATCAACATGTTCCTGATGGGACACAGGAAAAGAGCTTTTTCTATCACAGCTCCGTCCCTTCAGAACATCCTCTCCCCTGAGGTGAGACTGAGACTGAGACTACTTTGCTGACCTTTTGGAAGAACCTAAAGACATGGGTTTGCCAAATAATCTTGGGATTCAGTGACATTACTAGAGAGCCAGCTAAATTGCTGCCATTTCAGGAAAATGAATGAGGTCTCTCACAGGTTACATTTTTGTTGTTTTAAGAGTTTTATTGCTTTTAATAATTTATTAATTCTTGTATTGTTTTGTGGATGTTTAACTTTGAAAGAGTTATGGCTGTCTAATGGGTGGCTATATAAATTTAATAAACAAACACTATCATACATCCATGCCACAGGACTTGCACAAAGGCCAACTTAATAAAGTATTTGAAGAGCATCACTTATTAAAAATGCTCTATGAATGAAGCTTTTCTTCTTCATACAGCATATGGAGCCAATGTTCAACTATGATTAATAAGCAAAAGGACAAAACTGGCTGCTGTCCCAGATTGCAATTGGCTGCTGAGAGGGGAAATTTATTAACAGGAAAACCAGAGAGCCAATGCTGAGGGCCACTAGAAGCAATGGCCACCCTCCCTCGTTTTCTCAAGTCACTGTGATTGCAGCCACCCAGGAACCCACCAAACCTGTTCTAACTATTGGCAGCCACACACCAGCAATGTCAATGGGGCAGAAAGCCAAGCTGATTTTTTTAGATGACATTTCACTTTGCCATCCTGGGAAAGAAGCACATGAATATTTGTAGAGAAAAATCACAGATATCTCTAAATAGGCACTTCGGATCTATTGTTTGATGTGCTAGACAGGAAAGATCTAGGTTCGAAATACCCATTTAGCAATTTAGTTTACTAGAGTAGGTAATTTCCACCCAATCTTTCTTTCTTAGCCTAACTTGCCCCACAAGACTGTTGAAAGGGTAAAATTAAATAATACATAATAAAGTATTTCTGGATGAGAGCCAATTTGATATAGTAGTTAAAGCATCTAGTTAGAAAATGGGAGGCCATGAGTTCTAGTCCCTTCTTAGGCACTAAGTCAATTTGGTGACCTTAGGATAGCTTCTCTCTCTCAGCCCTAGAAAGGAGGCAAAGGCAAACTACTTCCTAAAAATCTTGTAAAGGCAGTAATCAGGAATCAACAATGACTCTGAGGTGCATATGTACATGCGTACTTACCGGTACTTACTTACACACAACACAAAGACCCCAATGTAGCTAGACTGTGCCCTAAAACTCTGTAATGCCTTACTTGGTTGGTGTTTAAGGCACAGAATTGGTATCTGCTATACTTTCTTTTCTCACCACATCACAAGTCTTTACTGTACTGGGACCAGTTTACTTCTTCCCTCCCTCATGCATTGTGATTATGACTATGTTCCCAAACATACCAATCCATCAATCTAAGAATCTGAGTTCATGAATGCACAGTCATTGCTGCTTCATCTGAAACATCTCATATAGTTAGAAAGTTGGCTTGTTCATTCTAGTGCACATCTAGTACTCTCCCTTGAATTAGCCTTTACACAGTTTTAAAAGTAAGCTTGAAGTGTGAGAAAACCAGCTTTCCCAAAATGTTAACATACGCTTCCTGTCATCCTGACTGATGATGATGGGAAGAGCAGAGCAATACATCAGTGTGTGTGTGTTGTGTATGTAAAATGTTAGGCTAGAAAAGACTGTTGTAAGTCTAAGATTCCTATATGCAACTAAGAGGTACTGCATGTCTCCTGCAGTTATGAAATGCAAAACAGATATGGAAAAGTGAGGAGGCAAGCATCATTTTCTCACTGCAGAGGTATCTATAACATGTTCAAGTGGAGAAAAGAACTCTATACGTGGCCACACGTTCCAAACAGAATACATACTGCTGAATCTGGCTCACACAGAACAATTGTTCCTCAGATAAACTGGTGATTCTGGAACCCAGAGGTTTGAGGTTTCAATCAATGGCAATAAAAACTGTGAAAACCAGACGGAGTAGCAAGGGTATAATTTGAGAAAGAAAGAAGAAAAAGCTGCATTGTGTCCTTGACCCACAACTGGAATGATGCCAGCCTAGGGCCTTTCCCAGGCCACCTGGAGATGTTTATGAATCCCATATCTTAGGAGGGGAAGATGGTACCACCCTGAGAAAGGGAAAGACAAAATTGAGAGAGAAGGGGAGGAAGAGATGAGTCAGGCATCATAACAATTGCATAACATGCCATCTCTACGGTTACCACAGGAAGAAGGAGAAATTGATGGTTTCTAAATTGACAGAGATCAAGGGATGGTGATGGAGGAAGGGAGATGCTATTTCCACCTCATCAACTTTTGGCAGTAATAATGGGAAAGAGAAAAGGGTTTGACTCTCAATGTGTGGATGAATATTTCTGGAGCTATTTGGCTCCCACACATTAAAAAAACATTGACTAGAGAATGCTCTCTGAAGTGAAGATCCTATTTTTGGAGAATGATAAGAGTTTGTACTTCAATCATAGATGGAGTACACTATGTTATTTTTTTTTTATTTGATAAGAAAAATCTGTTCATAAGCTCTAATTTTGTTTGCTCTAATTGTAGGGGCTCCCTAAGCCCTTTGATAGAGTTATTTAAATCTACTGTACAATCTTTTGTTTTTGCTTTTTAAACCAGAGTTGAACCTAGGGTGAGTTTAACTCTGAAAGTTTTAATATTCAGATAGAAACCACAAAGAGTAATTGAGTTGAAATGCCAGAACATCATAAAAATTCAAGATCATCATTTGATTCATTGCCTTTTGCCTCAAACAGTTATGGAAACTTAGTGCAGCCTTCTGCAATTTAGTATCCTCCAGAAGGGATGGGACTGCAACTCCCAGAATTCCAAACTCAAGGAACTCTGATATCAACATATCTGAAGAGCACTAGGTTAGCAAAGGAAGATTTCACGCAAGGGATGTTGGAGATTTTGAAAGTAAAGATGGGGGAGCAGGGCAGCTGTTGGTGAAAATGCTTCTACTGCATACTCAGTTCTCTCCTTATCCACATCTCTCTCTGTTGCTGTACCATTCAAATTTGGCAACTTAAAAGTGCATGGACTTCAGCTTCCAGAATTTCCCAGCTAGCAGGCTGACTGGAGAATTCTGGGAGTTGGAAGTCCATATATCTTAAAGTTGCCAAGTTTGAAAAACACTGCTCTACTGGTTTTTACTCTCATTAAACACCATATTTTTTATTTAATTTGCTTATATATTTAAACTATTTATTGGGCCACCAATCTCATTAGCACAACCTGGGAAGCTAGCAGTAATAAAACAAAAGCAACAATGAAAAACTGTTATAATAACAATCAGCTACTGTACTGTAAAAGCTCTGTAAAAACAAACCAAAAGGTTTAATACCCTTGCTATTAAGGAACAGAATTTGCTTTCAGCTATACATGCACTGATTTTTAGTCTTACATTTATATTTATAAGATGCCGACTTACTTCCCCCTCCTCTTCTTATCATCATCGTTGTCATGGCATGTTTCAGGTCTGTCCATTAAACAATGCCATCTGACAGGACACAAGTGGTATGTTTTTTTTTTTTGTCAATGCACTTATATTCTGGAACTTATTCCCTTTAAGATCTGCATGTCCCCAAATATGCCTGTTTTTTTAAAAAAAAAGCTTTGAAGACCTGGTTCTTCCCATAAGCAATGGCATCCCATCCTTTGAGTTGGACATTTGTATAAATTGATGATGATTTCTTTCTTGTTAAGCTCTTTTTATTCAAGCTTTATTTTGTTTTAATTTACTGTACAGTTTTTAAACTTGTTAAAATACCCAGAGTTTTTTTTTTAATGGGAAAACAAGTAAATATCTTTTTTTTTTTTTTACCTGTGATGGTCTGGCATTCCTCAGCAACTGTCTTGGCTAAACATGCTCAATAGAAATAACAGATATTTAGATCAACAGTTCTCAAAGTGAGGTCTGGGGGCTCCTGGGGGCCCCAAACCTTTTTTAAGAGGCCCAGGAAGGCAAATAAATATTTCAACATTTCTCAGATTTAGTTTCAAATAAAGTACAGTAAATAGTAGATATAACCCTATCAGTAATAATAGATAGAGGTTCTTTGGGGTCCTCAATCGTTTTAAAGAATGCAAAGACCCAAATGTTTGACAACCACTAATTTAGGTGATACAGGTCATCATCTGTATCTTCACCCTCGCCATCATCATTATTATCTAAAAGTAAAGGTAAAGGTTTCCCCCATTGTTTCTGACTCTAGGGCAGGGGTAGGCAACCTTGGCTCTTTTATGACTCGTGGACTTCAACTCCCAGAATTCCTGAGCCAGCTGTGCTGGCTCAGGAATTCTGGGAGTTGAAGTCCATGAGTCATAAAAGAGCCAGGGTTGCCTACCCCTGCTCTAGGGGGAGCTGCTCATCTCTGTTTCTTGGCTGAGGGAGCCGGTGTTGCCTGGAAATACTTCCGTAGCCACTATATGTCAAGGCACACCAAACGCTGTAACCTTCCCACTGAAGTGGTACCTATTTATCTACTCTCATTTGCTTGCTTTCAAACTGTTAGGTTTGCATTATTTTCCAGGTTTTCTAAACAAAACAAAACAAAACAAAACAAGGACTTGACTCTCAGGGCTTAATGGACTGAGATAAGATTACAATTACACTCTGTGTGAATCCCTTGCTTGCCATTTTTGTAAATGTTAAGTCAATTTTAATGTTAATATTTAATATTTTACTTAACGTTTTATTTTATTTTATATTTTATCTTGCTGTTTTTCACTTGGTTGTAAGCTGCCTGGGATCAGATCTTGGTGAGATGGGCAGTATACAAATGTAATAAACGAACAAACAAACTGCTGGGCTGAAGGACTTGGCAAGGCCTCCTAGCAGAGAACTGAAGATTGCTTCTCCTTCCCATCATCCTAGCAATGGTTGGACTCTGGTTCAAGTTTTGGCTTCTCTAGTTAAAAAGAATCCCAGGAAACTTTGCTTCTATATTTATCAAATTGTCTTACATTGCCCATTTGTTGACTATCCTTTCCCCAATTCATTAATTAAATCCTATCCCTATCTCATTTCTGGGTTAAGATAAAGCTTAAGTCATAGAATGTGGATTTTCTCCATCCTTCCCATTTTGATCTCCATGTTACCATAGTTTAGCCTTGCAATTTCGACCTTTTTTTTTTTTGAAAATGCACTTTCTCTCTAAAGTGCTAGAAACTGTGTTGCATAATAATAATAATAATAATAATAATAATAATAATAATAATAATAATAATAATAATAATAATAATAATGTTTAGCATTAAGAAGCCAACTATCCCATACAGAGGCAAGTTAACCACTGAGGCACTGGCTTCCACCTCCTCTAATGCAGAGATTACATAATCCAGCAATCTTCAAACTAATGCAACTTCTAGTGTTCTCTCCCTTAAAATTATTGCCATTTTGCTAACAATAGACAAGACCACAAACATCTGAGTTCCGAGTCACTGTCTGCAAGTTAGTCTTTGCTAATCCTTTCCTCAATCCTTGTCTCCCAAAAGAAATCCACGTTAGAATGTAGGAAATAAAAATAATATTAAGCTTAGCTGCAAAGGGGTCTTAATTTTGCAGTTTATTTTTAACTTCAAGTTGTTGTTATTAAAGTATTCAGGGTAATCAAGTAATCATAAACTAACCATTAATCTGGGTTCAGATTAATACATACTGAACAAGATTAAAACAAGTTTATACTGAACAAGATTAAAACAAGTTAGTTATGTATGTAAAGTTTTCTTTGATTAGAGTTCAATGCCTGGTGATTAGGCTATCCATGTGGTTTTCTTAGAAATGGTAAAGAAAAGGTTTGCCACTGCCCTCTGCCAAGATGATTTTTTTCTTTAGTTTTCCAGATCAGCCTACAGCCCCGATGTTTCCCCTCCAAATACATTTGGGCCCTGATCTGTTTAGTTCCCAAGCCCAAGGCAAGGTCAGCCAAGTGATACCCCTGTGCAAAAGCTATAATAAACTGGTTATTAAAGCTTTATTCTTAACCAGTCCATATCACACAATAAACCAAATCACAATACAGTGTGGCTTAGCATGTCATGCAAACAACCTAGGAAACATATTTGAACCTCTCTTGGAGAAACAGGCAGAAACCTACCCCCAAGCCAGCGATGCTACATTATGCTGCTTTGTTAAAATCCAAGCTGCTCCTCAATCACGCAGTTGGGGATGAGAAAACAGCAGCTTCACCACTTCCTAAAGAGAGACCCCCTTCCTATACATTTGTTCACCAACAAGCCCAGCTGTAAGGCTAGATACAGACTTCCTCAGGAAGTTTGTACAAGAGAAATAACTTTTCCTGCCTTTAAAACCAGAACAGGTGCTTTAGCCTGAAGTGTTGTAATAAAACAGTGGAGGAGAAGGAACACAAAGTAAAGTAAAATTAGAGCCAGGAAGGTATGATTCCCAATAAAAAAAAGGCCAGACAGGGTGGATGGGAGGGGGGAGGTTCCCCTTAGGTCAGGACCAGCCATGTCTTGGGGTTGCGGTGTAGAAAGGGTGGGGGGGGAGGTTGGGGGGTTGAGGGAGGAGGGAGGAATTAGTACGGTCAGTGGGAGAGGCAGATATGGCGGGAGCAGAGGACCATATCAGGTTGGGGGAGCACGCACACGCTATTTACAAGCTTGTGGGCGCTCCGGTCCTCAGGCCTCCACTCGGTTTCCAGGAGACTTAGACCCTCCGGCCCGGGACCATCGGCTGATGTTATGTAATGCCAGGTCCGTGGTAAATAAGGCCCCCCTCATACAAGATCTTATCTTGGAGGGGGGCGCGGACCTGGCAGGTATTACTGAGACCTGGCTGGGCGTAGAAGGTGGAGTACCACTGGTAGACATCTGCCCGCCGGGT
>NW_015386397.1:5436961-5531450 GCF_001527695.2 Protobothrops mucrosquamatus
AAGCGGGCCTGGCCTAGGGAGGATTTTAAATTGGGTTTATTTTTTAAGAAAATTTTAAACAGCACAACTTTAAAATATTTGGTTTTAATTTGGTTTTATTTGGTGGGGATTGTAAATATGTTTTTGTTTTTAAATATGTTGTGAGCCGCCCTGAGTCCCGTTGGGAGAAGGGCGGGATATAAATCAAATAAATAAATAATAATAATAATAATAATAATAATAATAATAATAATAATAATAATAAAGGCTTAATTTAGAACAGATCTCACTGGAATTTGGCTTTTTATTGATCTTGGCAACTGGCACCAGTAAGATAATTATCAAGAAAATCCCCATGCTGGGGATACAAAGTTGGGTATCTAACTTATGGTGCTCTAATACGGACATGGCTTGGCTATTCACAGAGGATTAAAAGGGGCAATGCCAAACAATTCTTATGTAAGTGTCTTCCACACCATTTGTGTCCTCTTGGCTGCAGCTGTTGCATCAGTCTTACAACAGCAGGAGTGATGGAACATGAAGGCTGCAAGATTATTATCTCAGCTAAAAAGCAACCTCCATCAAACACCCCTTCTATCAAACATCATCTAGTAGTAACTTTCCAACAGCCAGAGGAGTAGAAGAGCTGGAAAACAAAGTCACCACATCTACTTTAAGAAGATGTAACAATACTGAACTCATGCTTCTACATATTACAGCAACAGCAATGGACACCAATGAAAAGTTTTAGAAAGGGATGATGCCACAGTGATGCCAGCCATGTCATGAACATGCGATGGACACCCCTTTTTGGTGATAGCACTGTTTTTCTTCTCCTTGCCTTTGGTATGGGGCCTTTTTCAGAGCTCACACTATATAGGTTTCATGTATTTACCTCCTCAGAATGGTGGGAAAATGAGTTTTCCAGTAGCAAAAAAGGTTCAAATTCACCGCCCTAAGGTTGAAGGTCATTCACAGGTCTGAACTGAAACTTCTAGGATCCAGTAGCAGCATATTCTACAAATGATCTGCTAGATAATTGCCATTTTATTTTATTTATTTTATTCATTTATTAAATTCCAGAGAAAAGGGCCCTCCAAGACACATGCACATACACACACATACACCTTTTTGGGCAAAACCCAGCAATTAAGCAACCAGCTCAACCAGGCTTTACTCTCAAAAATCAGAATGTGCTTATCTGCTGCGGAGTAGTATTAATTTTGCAGTGGGATTCTGGAGAAAACTTGACCATTTCCTGTTTTATCCCATCTAGACTCTAGCTCTGGCTGATATCTTCAGAGCATACCTGAAAAGGGAGCCAAAGTGGACAGGGAATACCCACTTTAGGAGCAAGGTCCAGCACTTGGATACTGAAACAACTGAAGCATCCTATCGGTCTTATCTGCCTTTCCCTGCCATCTTTCAGATCTATCCAGACCTTCTCTTACTGGCAGGATACATCCCAAGCCAAAGGCTCATTTGAAATTCAATTGAGGGCCCAGCTGGAAAGCAGCCTTCTGCTCCTGCTGAATG
This sequence comes from Protobothrops mucrosquamatus, assembly GCF_001527695.2. Classification (NCBI taxonomy): domain Eukaryota; kingdom Metazoa; phylum Chordata; class Lepidosauria; order Squamata; family Viperidae; genus Protobothrops; species Protobothrops mucrosquamatus. The sequence goes on from NW_015386397.1 coordinate 5,438,477, forward strand.
CCCAAAATAGTTTACCAGCCACCTGTGAATTCTCTCTGAAGTGCAGCCTCTGCCGGTTCCCTGCCACCAACCTTTCCAAAGAGTCACATCTTTTGGCAGCAGGAACACAGTCCCAGCCTCTCCTGTGACAGCTGCAGGTGGGGATCGCTGCAACAGGGCTTCAGCTGTCACTTGCACACAGATAATACAGTAATCGCTGCGTCAATCAGCCAGTGTAATGACGACAATGAATATAAAGCAAATTTGTGGAGAGGGAGAGCATTTTTCATTAAAATCACATTTTAAAGATTAATCATGATGCTTGAACTACAGGTATCTGCGGGTCTCCATTGATGTGCAATACTCTTCTCCCTTAGTATTTGACAAAGATTGCACTATAGTTAAAAATTCATTTGTGCTGCCCTTTTCCATGCTACTGTATAACAAACCCTTATTTTGGGGAAGATCAAAATGCTGTCAGAAGCACCTGGGGGCAGATAGCTAGATTTATTTTAAAGAGTGCCAAAAGCCTTCAGATTTGGTAGTTTAAATGAAAAATAAATTTGGTATGAGGACCCTAGGTGAAAAAGTCTGAATGGGCAGAATTCAAAAATGTATATCCCTTCTAACTAATTTTACACAATGGTATATATAGTGAAGATTAATCCCCGTCTTCATCATTTAATTAGAGGGACCTCAGGAAGATAAGTTCAGCCACCAGATATTTTTTTCATTTGAAGGTTACACTTACAACATTAGAAATTGAGATTTTTCCTTCTCTTGGGGAAGAAACAGGAAAAGGTTTGCTTTTTTTATTGTCCGCATTCTATAAAACAGGGGAACTGCTGTTTGAATGACAAGAAAAAGCAAACAGAAACGAACAATATTTTGTTTAGCCAGTTTGGTCTAGTGATTAAGGCACTAGGCTAGAAAGTGCAAGAACATGAGTTCAAGTCCCACCTTAGCTATGAAAACCAACTGGGTGACCTTGGACCAGTCGCTCTCTCTCAGCCCAGACAACCTTACAGGGTTGTTGTTATGGGGAAACTAGGAGGAGGAAAGTGAGTTAGATATGTTTGCCACCTTGTGTTATTTGTAAAAACAAAAAAACAAATAAATAAAAATAAATAAATAATATTCAAGATCTCTGATCTCCAGTGAACTCTATACATGTACTGCAATCCAAGATCTTATTTAAGCAGGAGGGTACGAAAAAAAGGGAGACTGTATGATTTTATTTGGAATTCTATTTATGTAGCTGATACCGTCCTTTGTTTTTAATGTATTGTTTGTTTTCCCAGTATATTCTTAATAATAATAACAACAATAACAATAATAGTTGGAAGGGACCTTGGAGGTCTTCTAGTCCAACCCCTGCTCAGGCAGGAAACCCTATACCATTTCAGACAAATGGCTGTCCAGTCTCTTCTTAAAAATATGGACTCACTGATTTAAAAAGGAAAATTCTTAAAACCTTTCCCACACGTAACAGTGCATAGCTGGCATAACTAGCCTTTATTTTCAGGATGTTAGATTTTTGTTGAGTTTTGTATATCTAGGCTGCTGTTTGTCTTGGTGTTATGTTTATGTTCTATTGAAAATTTACTTCATGAATATTGCTGAAATCTTTTGAGGGCTAGTTTCCTTAAAAACTATGAGCTGATATAAAACCAAGCCTCTAAACTTGTTCACACTTCAAACCTCACAGTAACAAAGTAAAAAGGATTTATAAAGTCTTGGTTCCCTATTTTCCATCATCTCTGCCCAAATGTGCTTTTCTTATCCAATTCATATTTGAAGAAAAGAAATAAACCAAAGCAGAAAACTTTAAACATCACACAGAGTTTTCTATGTGTTTTAATGGAACTGACAACATGCTGTTTGTTGAATAGCTCGATTGAAAGTGGTGTTGAACACACAGCAAATGATGGTTTATAAAAATCACAGGTTTATTAAAATGTTTTAGCATGTAAAGTGAATACAGAAATCAATAAATGACTTGGAGAGCTATGTTAAATAATCATGACTATTATGGTGGTACAAAAGAATCTTGACCAGCATTGTAAAGAACACAGTCTGTAATGCGGTAATGCACAACCTACATTCCTACATATACATATATAATAAGACAAGACCCATTACATTAAAACAAGACCCATTTTATCCAGTAGAGTAGAAAATCCACCATAGGTGGTGTCAAAAAGAAAAATACTACTGCACAGCCAAATAAATCTGGGGTACTTTTGGCTGACACAGGGGTGGGAAAATGGATAGAGATGCCAGGTTGCAATCAGAAAGAAGTCGAGTTGAAAATTCAACCCTGAAGGATTTCACACCTATCAGAATTGCATACCTGTTTAGCCTTCCATTTATATTCTCTCCTTTCCTTGATTTACTTCCTCTTGCTCAAATTTTATATCATATTCTTCGGACAAGGCTCTTCCTTTGTGATCTATAAATACTATGTTGTTATATTTTCTAAATAACATTAATGATAGCCAAGAGAGAGAGAGCTGATTCCCAGATTGGCAAACAAAAATCCAAAATAACCAGTAGATGTGGCTTCCTCCATTAAACAGATAAACCTCGACCCCTTCATATATAGGAAGTGCATGAAAAAGGAGCACAATTCCTCCCAGACAAATGTCCCTACAGACAATACTGTAGAGCACTCTGATTACTACTCCGATTACTACAATCTACTACTTGATAAGATAGAAAAATGCGGGTTAGACAGCATCACCACCACATGGATTCATAGCTGGCTGACCGGCCGTACTCAGTGTGTGGTCCTCAATGGAACCGCATCTACATGGAGGGAACTGTGTAGTGGCATGCCCCAGAGCTCTGTTCTGGGCCCAGTGCTCTTCAACATCTTCATCAACGATTTGGATGAGGGGATAGATGGGGAACTCATCATATTTGCAGACAACACCAAGCTGGCAGGAATAGCCAACACTCCAGAAGACAGGCTTAGGATACAGGAGGATCTGGACAGACTTGAACACTGGGCGCTATCTAACAAAATGAAATTCAATGGCGAAAAAAGTAAGGTTCTACATTTAGGCAAGAAAAACCAAATGTACAGGTATAGTATAGGGCAGTGCTGGCAAACCTTTTAGAGACCGAGTGCCCAAACTGCAAACCAAAACCCACTTATGCATCGTTGAGTGCCAGGTGGGCATGGCCCATTGGGTGGATGTGGCCAATTAGGTGGGTGTGGCCCATTGGGTGGGCGTGACTGCAGTGGTAATGGCAGACTGAGTGGGACTAAATAGTTCAATCAATCAATTCCAACTTTGCGAGATCTTTTTTTTCCCCACGAGAAGTTGAAATTGATTGATTGATTGAACCTTTTTTTTTTGCACACGGCAGCGGAGGCCCAAAGCAAAAAAGGTTTTATAGAACCCAGCTGAAGGCTTAGGACTGGGGCGACGGCGCGTGTGCCCACAGAGAGGGCTCTGAGTGCCGCCTCTGGCACCCGTGCCATAGGTTCGCCATCACTGGTATAGGGGGTACCTTGCTCAATAGTAGTAACTGTGAGAGGGATGGCGGAGTCCTAGTGGACAATCACTTAAATATGAGCCAGCAGCTGCCAAAAAAGCCAACACAGTGCTAGGCTGCATTAACAGAGGGATAGAATCAAGATCACGTGAAGTATTAATACCACTTTACAATGCCTTGGTAAGGCTATACTTGGAATACTGCATCCAGTTTTGGTCACCACGATGTAAAAAAGATGTTGAGACTCTAGAAAGAGTACAGAGAAGAGCAACAAAGATGATCAGGGAACTGGAGGCCAAAGCATGTAAGGAAAGGCTGCTGGAATTGGGTATGTCTAGTTTAATGAAGAGAAGGACAAGGGGGGACATGATAGCAGTATTCCAATATCTCAGGGGCTGCCACAAAGAAGCTATTTTCCAAGGCAACTGAGGGCAGGACAAGAAGCAACGGATGGAAACTAATCAAGGAGAGAAGCAACCTAGAACTAAGGAGAAACTTCCTGACAGTTAGAACAATTAACCAGTGGAACAACCTGCCTCCAGAAGCGGTGAATGCTCCAACACTGGAAGTTTTTAAGAAGATACTGGACAGCCATTTGTCTGAAGTGGTAACAGGTTTCCTGCCTGAGCAGGGGGTTGGACTAGATGACCTCCAATGTCCCTTCCAACATCATCATCATCAACATTCTTAATCAACTTTCTAATTAGAACTCAAGACTCACTTTTAGGATTAAGGGCTTGTAATCTGGGCTGTTCCCAGAAGGCTGATATGTACCACTTTTGCTGTCCAAAAGTTCTGTACAAGAAAATTGCAGGACAAAACCTGGAGATTAAATTCCAAGTTCTAATCTCTGAACAATCCAGGAGAAAACTACTAGGTTTCACCCTCAGTTTGGTCATCTGCAGAATGGGAATATTAAGCATCTATCATGTAATTCTAAAATAGAGTTTACTGCTATAGCTATGTACATGTGAGCCAACGTGGGAGGGGATTAGTGGGTGCTATTCCTTATATTCATTTCACAACTTCCAAATTTACCAAATTAGCAAATTTGTCTCTTTTTTACAGAGCTCAGAACAACATATGGGAAAAAGAATTAATCTACTTTATTTTCATAGTAGGTTAGGGTGAGAAAGTACTTTAGATTAATTCTGATGGTCTGGGCTTTTTTCCTGTGAATTTGGAAAGAGGTATCTATCTCTACCTATTTCAAAGACCAGACTGAAAGGGAGTAGATAGCTTTCTCCCTCTTAATCTTTTGCTTATAAGTCAAAAAGAGTTCAGAGCAATAAAACTGCCACAATGGCCTTGATTATTTTGTTGCGAACATTTATTTAGCGGCCTAGGCCTATCTTTCAACCAACTCTGAGCAGCTCTAAATCAAAAATCAAAAGACACATAAAATAATTTTAAAAACAACTATTTAATACATATATTCTATTATTATCATACTTGTTATCATATTGTAGGGCATAAACATAGTCCAGCATATACCTTCTTGTTACGTAGTTGTAACTAGTTGATATTCAGGTGGTTCAATTACCAAGAAGCTGCTTGGTAAATTAACAAATTGATTAGGGCCACGAATTAGAGTCTCCTGGACCAATGGGTGCTACTAGTATCAGATGAGTCAGTCTACCACCATGTTTTGGATCTCCTGTATATATTTCACTGAGTACCATTGTCTGTACGGAGGACATGCTTGCCTTATATGAGAGTCTAGATCAGGGGTAGTCAACCTTGGCTCTTTTATGACTCGTGGACTTCAACTCCCAGAATTCCTGAGCCAGCTGGCTCAGGAATTCTGGGAGTTGAAGTCCACGAGTCATAAAAGAGCCAAGGTTGACTACCCCTGGTCTAGATCTTATTCAGTAGTGGACGACTTTAGGACTCATGTGTCTGATATTAACCTTGGATTTAAGTAGGCAAATTCCATTTGCTTCCAACCCACAGGAATTCTGATGCTATGTTCATTAATGAATTTCCACTTTAGCAGGAGAAGATGTATCTCTGGTTTGGGGCTGATATGACCTGTTTTAGGATCTCTGATACTCCCTCAGAGTTTGTGACCCTCGCTTTTGTTGGTTAATGGCAGGAATTTCTTCTTCCCGTTGTCTGGAGTAAGACATTATTTATGACCTTTCAGTACAGTTGGCTCCCCCTCCCTTCAATAGACTTGATAGAAGGAAGAATGTGGATTTAGAATCTGTATTCCAATTTTTCAGTCACAATTGTCTCCCAATGATCATGTTAGCTACAGTGAGGGGGGAAAATTATTTGATCCCCTGCTGATTTTGTACATTTGCCCACTGACAAAGAAATGATCAGTCTATAATTTTAATGATAGGTTTATTTTAACAGTGAGAGACAGAGTAACAAAACAAAAAAAATCCAGAAAAACACATTTCAAAAAAGTTATAAATTGATTTGTATTTTAATGAGTGAAATAAGTATTTAAATGCTTCGCAAAATAGGACGTAGTACTTAGTGGCAAAACCCTTGTTGGCAATCACAGAGGTCAGACATTTCTTGTAGTTGGCCACCAGATTTGCACACATCTCAGGAGGGATTTTGTCCCACTCCTCTTTGCAGATCCTCTCCAAGTCATGAAGGTTTTGAGGCTGACATTTGGCAGCTCGAACCTTCAGCTCCCTCCACAGATTCTCTATGGGATTAAGGTCTGGAGACTGGCTAGGTCACTCCAGGACCTTAATGTGCTTCTTCTTAAGTCACTCCTTTGTTGCCTTGGCTGTGTGTTTTGGGTCATTGTCATGCTGGAATACCCATCCATGACCCATTTTCAATGCCCTGACTGAGGGAAGGAGGTTCTCACCCAAGATTTGACGGTACATGGCCCTGTCCATTGTCCCTTTGATGAGGTGAAGCTGTCCTGTCCCCTTAGTAGAAAAACACCCCCAAAGCATAATATTTCCACCTCCATGTTTGATGGTGGGAATGGTGTTTTTGGGGTCACAGGCAGCATTCCGCCTCCTCCAAACACGGAGAGTTGAGTTGATGCCAAAGAGCTCGATTTTGATCTCATCTGACCACAACACTTTCACCCGGTTCTCCTCTAAATCATTCAGATGTTCATTGGCAAACTTCAGACGGGCCTATACATGTGCTCCTTGAGCAGGGGGACCTTGCGGGCGCTACAGGATTTCAGTCCTTCACGGCATAGTGTGTTACCAATTGTTTTCTTGGTGACTATAGTTCCAGCTGCCTTGAGATCATTGGCAAGATCCGCTCATGTAGTTCAGGGCTGATTTCTCACCGTTCTTATGATCATTGAGATCATAAGGTGAGATCTTGCATGGAGTCCTGAGGGAGATTGACAGTTATTTTGTGTTTCTTCCATTTGTGAATAATCGCACCAACTGTTGTCACCTTCTCACCAAGCTGCTTGGCGATAGTCTTGTAGCCCATTTCAGGGTTGTGTAGGTCTACAATCTTGTCCCTAACATCCTTGAACAGCTCTTTGGTCTTAGCCAGGGTGGAGAGTTTGGAATCTGATTGATTGATTACTTCCGTGGACAGGTGTCTTTTATAAAGGTAACAAGTTGAGATCCCTTTAAGAGAATGCTCCTAATCTCAGATCATTATCTGTATAAAAGACATCTGGGAGCCAGAAATCTTGCTGATTAATAGGAGATCAAATACTCATTTCACTCATTAAAATGCAAATCAATTTAACTTTTTTGAAATGCGTTTTTCTTTATTTTTGTTGTTATTCTGTCACTGTTAAAATAAACCCACCATTAAAATTATAGACTGATTATTCCGTTGTCAGTGGCAAACATACAAAATGAGCAGGAGATCGAATAATTTTTCCCCTCATTGTACCAAGCCTCTGGTTATGAACTGAATACTGTCCAAACTAGAGTCTCCATGAAGCTTGGCTAGCATGTTCACACTCTGTTTAAGCTCCCTATGATCTGGAGGAATAAGTTGATTTAGATTGTTTGGTCCAAAGGATGGACCCTTGGCAAAACTGAGGTTCTTGAAGATAAAGTTGTTGCTTCATACACTCTGAATAGCAAGATCTCCATTTTTTTTGTCCTTTGGGATTTCTTCTTCATTTTTGTCTATTGGGGTCCCTGAATCTAGGGCGACCAGGGGGTAACTAATAGATGAGAGTATTGACCTGATCTAGGGCCTGTCCAGTTTAGATGAGTTCAAATCACCAGGACCAGATGGATTACACCCCAGGATTCTCAAGGAACTGGCAGATGTGATCTCAGAACCATTGAACTATATTTTTCAAAGATCCTGGAGCACTGGGGAACTACCGGAGGACTGGAAAAGAGCTGATGTAGTTCCCATCTTCAAAAAAGGAAAAAAAATGGACCCAGGAAATTACAAACCTATCAGCCTGACCTCAATACCTGGGAAGATTCTGGAAAAGATAATCAAACAACGAATCAGCGAACACCTAGAGGCAAACAAAGTCATTACTAAAAGCCAAACAGATCATGCCAGACAAATCTTATTGCATTCTTTAACCAAGTGACAAAATTAGTGGATCAGAGGAATGCTGTGGATATAATTTACTTGGATTTCAGTAAGGCATTTGATAAAGTAGATCACAACCTACTACTTAATAAGATGGATCCATAGCTGGCTGACCGGCCGTACTGAGCGTGTGGTCCTCAATGGAACCACATCTACAGGGAGGGAACTGTGTAGTGACATGCCCCAGGGCTCTGTTCTGGGCCCAGTGCTGTTCAACATCTTCATCAACGATTTGGACGAGGGGATAGATGGGGAAATCATCAAATTTGCAGATGACACCAAGTTGGCAGGAATAGCCAACACTCCAGAAGAGAGGCTTAGGATACAGGAGGATCTGGACAGACATGAACACTGGGCGCTATCTAACAAAATGAAATTCAATGGCGAAAAAAGTAAGGTTCTACATTTAGGCAAGAAAAACCAAATGTACAGGTATAGTATAGGGGGTACCTTGCTCAATAGTAGTAACTGTGAGAGGGACCTTGGAGTCCTAGTGGACAATCACTTAAATATGAGCCAGCAGTGTGCTGCAGCTGCCAAAAAGGCCAACACAGTGCTGGGTTGCATTAACAGAGGGATAGAATCAAGATCACGTGAAGTATTAATACCACTTTACAATGCCTTAGTAAGGCCACACTTGGAATACTGCATCCAGTTTTGGTCACCACGATGTAAAAAAGATGTTGAGACTCTAGAAAGAGTACAGAGAAGAGCAACAAAGATGATCAGGGAACTGGAGGCCAAAGCATGTAAGGAAAGGCTGCTGGAATTGGGTATGTCTAGTTTAATGAAGAGAAGGACAAGGGGGGACATGATAGCAGTATTCCAATATCTCAGGGGCTGCCACAAAGAAGCTATTTTCCAAGGCAACTGAGGGCAGGACAAGAAGCAATGGATGGAAACTAATCAAGGAGAGAAGCAACCTAGAACTAAGGAGAAACTTCCTGACAGTTAGAACAATTAACCAGTGGAACAACCTGCTTCCAGAAGTGGTGAATGCGCCAACACTGGAAGTTTTTAAGAAGAGACTGGACAGCCATTTGTCTGAAATGGTAAAGGGTTTCTCGGAGCAGGGGGTTGGACTAGATGACCTCCAAGGTCCCTTCCAACTTATTATTATTATTATTATTATTATTATTATTATTATTATTATTATTATTATTATTATTATTATTATTATTATTATTATTATTATGGCTGCCTGAAGGAATGTTTAGATTGTCAGAGAGTTCATTCCTCACCATTTCTAAGTCTTCCACTTTGTGGTCTTCTCTCCTTCTTCTCTCATTAGACCACAGTATTGCAGTTATGGCCAAAGAAGGCTATTGTAGAGAGCCACGGAGATGGTCTTCAGAAGCCATTAAAGAAACAATGAAAAAAGCATTCTTTAAGCCCTAGGAAAGGAAATCATGTTAGGAAGAAATTCAGATTGGTTTCTCCTTGATTCAATGGCATATAACTATCTGCCAACTATAACCAACTAACTACCAACTATCACCACCACCTCCATCACAGATACACCAACAACAGCCAAGTCTCCTACAACTGACCCCATCCCTTTGGGCCCCCCATCTCTGGTGATCACAGAAAAATATTGCAAGATCTATTTCACAGACAAAAGCCTGGAAAAGCACCAGGCCCAAACAAGGTAACTCCTTCTTGCTTGAAAGCTTGTGCTGACCAACTGACCAAATATCTTCACCCGCATCTTTAACACAGAAATGTATTATGTTCCTTCTTGCTTCAAACTCTCTACTATTATCCCAGTGCCAAAGAAACCCTCCATCAAGGAACTGAATGACTATAGACCAGTTGCTCTGACATCCTAGTTATGACAACTAGGCTAGTGCTGGCCTACCTGAAAACCATCATGGATCCACTGTTAGACCCCTTGAAACTTGCCTACTGAGCAAATAGGTCAGCAGATAATGCTGTTAATATGGTTCAGCACTACATCCTACAACATCTTAAATCTCCAAGGACCTATGCAAGGGTCCTTTTTGTAGAGTTCAGCTTAGCATTCAATACCATCATTCCAGATATTCTTCTAATTAAACTGATCCAGCTAGCTTGTAAGTGGGTCATAAGCTTTCTAAAAGCAGAAAGCAGCAGGTGAAGCTTGGCAAAATCATATCAGATACTGTACAATTAACACAGGGCCCTCCCCAGGTCTATATGCTCTCTTCTCTCTCTATACCAATGACACCCATCACTGTTGTATCATCTGCAAACTTCAGTACTTTAACAGAGGGATTCTTTGAGATCCCTCTGCTAAAGTACTGAAGTTTGCAGATGATACAACAGTGATGGGTGTCATTCAAGACAATAACGAATCTGCATTCAGAGAGGAAGTTGAACAACTAGCCTTAAGGTGCAGCCAAAACAATCTTGAACTGAACACACTCAAAACAGTAGAAATGATAGTAGATTTTAGAAGAAGCCTTCCTATTCTACCTCTTACAATACTAGACAACACAGTATCAACAGTAGAGACCTTCAAGTTTCTAGGTTCTATAATATCTCAAAATTTAAAATGGACACCTAATATCAAAAATGTCATCAAAAAAGGACAACAAAGAATGTTCTTCCAGTGCCAACTCAGAAAGCTCAGGTTGCCCAAAGAGCTGCTGAGGAATTACCACGTCTGTCATTTGTACCTCTATAACTGTCTGATTTGGCACTGCAACCAAACAAGACAGACACGGACTTCAACAGATAGTTAGAACTTCAGAAAAAACAATTGCTACCAGCCTTTCTTCCATTGACTCCCTATATACTGCACCAGCCAGAATGAGGGCTGTAAAAATATCTACAGACCCCTCACATCCTGGACATAAACTGTTTCAACTTCTTCCTTCAAGATGACAGTATAGAGCATTACACACCAAAACAACTAGACACAAGGACAGTTTTCCCCCCATGCCATGACTCTGCTAAACAACTAATTCCCACAACACTGTCCAACTACCTACTAGGGTTGTATTACTATTATCCTTCTCATCTTTCCCATTACCTATTTCCATATCTTATGACTATAACTTTGTTGCTTGTATCATATGATTTACATTGTTTTATTTAGTATCCTGATATGATTTGTTGATTATTTTAGTATCATATGATTATGACTGATTGTTGTAGCTGATGAATGTATTTTATGATGATAAGATCATGATTTTTCACTTGTTGCTTGTATGTACACTGAGAGCTTATGCACCGGAGACAAATTCCTTATGCAACTTATCACACTTGGCCAATAAAGAATTCTAATATATGAGAGAAAGATGTAAAACATAAGCAGACTTGCAAGATTCTATTATTATAGTCTATCTCAATAAAGTATAGTTTTGCTCTTCCTATGGAGTCAGTTTCCTGATCTGGGCTACCTTTTAGGGCTGACAACAATGCCCTTAGGATATCTGGAGAACAACAAATCACTGGGTTTCCAGGAATTAATATTATCTGATAAAATCAATTTAAAGCATATTGGTATAACGATTAAGGCACCAGGCTAGAAACTGAGAGATTGAATTACCTGAGCCACAAAACCAGTTGGTTGGTTTTGGGCCAGTCATTCTTTTCTCAGCCTTAGGAGGAAGGCAATGGGAAACATTTCTGAAAATCTTATCAAGAACACTGCAGGTAGCAGTCCAGGCAGTTACCAGGAATCAAGACCAATTCAAAGGCACACCAAGCCAGTTTTATAGCTTGAATAATTTTTTCCATCAGTGAAGAGCATGGGGGATGATCAGCACCTGCTGCTGCTTGTTTGCTTCTATCCTCTCCTCAGCCTGGGCTACCTAGTTGCCACTGGGAACAGCAATGAGTAACTGCGAAGTATGTAGCACGTGGTCAGCAACTTGGGAGTTGCAGTACTGATAATATTTTACTTAGAAGATCATGGTGCAGAGTTAAAGGTGCTTGTTGCTGCACAATGAGAGGTTAATTCCCCTTGCTCATTGCCTGTCATTGAAAAGATCTTCCAAGATATCCTTGGAATAAAATAAAATTAAATTAAAAAAAACTTAAGTACAATAACCAAGGTGCAGTTGAGATACTCATGACCTAGAGAATGGCAGTGGAATTCATAGGAAAGCATGTTCTGTAGAACAAGGAAGGACAGAAAGTGGAGACCAGAGTTATCTCCCCATACTTGAATTGACACTAGGGTTTTTTCTAATCCTCTGCCTCTGGGGAGAAATGGAGGGAGACATCTATTTCAGAGTGGCCTGCCTCCAGCATAGTAAAATCAGACATTATCCCAACTTAGATTGATTGGCAAGCTAAGCTATGAGTTTAATCATGATATGTAGTCACATTTATCATTAAGCCATACTTTTATCAATCAAAATGGATGCTTCACAGGGCATGCTTAGCAAAGACCAAATAGATCAGATTATGACTTAGTGTGTGATGTACAAATCCTGTAAGTAAATTTCATACATGCAAAAAGATGTAATACATCAAACCCCACTCCAGGTGATTGTTCCATAATAGATTTCATTTTGGGTTTTTAGGAATAGAGTTTGGATCCTTCAAAGCAACTTAACTTAGAAATTTCTCTGCATGTTTTTTTTTTCTGGATTTCTCTACTGTCTGCCCCTACTCATTGGAAAAAGGTTATTAGTCACACCATTCCTCACACAACACTTCCCAGGACACCCCCCCCTTCCCCCAGCTACTGGGAACAATAAGCTTCCTCTCCCACCCCTATTCTCAAGTGTAAGCATTCATTTAGCCTTTAAAAGCACACCACCACTAGCCTGAAAGACAAGCTAATTCCTCCTTCTTTTCTAAGGTGCAGGAGAAAGCCTGGCAAGGGAGGGGAGGGCTGGAACACAGCCCACACACCCTTTATTAATAGCACTGGAGCATCAATGCTTAAAATAGGCTGCAAGGAGCAAAGAGGCGGGTCTCGGGTGACAGCCACCTATTCTGGAGATGAGCATCTATGATGATGCAAGAACAGCTAAAAGCCAATTTTAGAAACACACACCTAACCGGGGCATCTCCCCATAGGCAGTGGCGGATACCCCAGAACTGATCTGAAATTGTTTGGGGTAGAAGAAAAGAAGAACAGTTATAACAAGATGCCTTAAGGGAAAAAAAGAGCTGAAGAGGAAGTGATGTAGCCTGCAGATTTCCCCCCATAACTTATCACCCACAAACAGAAGGATTTCTAGTTAAAGCTCAGCTAGGTGCTGTCACCTAAGCAGCCTTAGCTACTCTGAAAAGTTAAGCTGGGATGAAGCTGGTTAGTACTTGGGAGGAAATCCCAGATTATAGGCTAGACTAAGAAGCTGAAATAATATCTCTGAATAAGGCAATGGCTGTCTTTTTCTGTCCTATTAGCAAGAGGATTGCATGGATCTATCCACAGAGTTGAGTTTTGTCTACTTAAAAAGATTGAGAGAGAGAGAGAGAGAGAGAGAGAGAGAGAGAGAGAGAGAGAGAGAGACCACAGTTTAGGGTTTGAACTCCAAGCTTTGATCCTTGCCACTGCAGGATCAAGGAACAGAAAACTCTGTGCCTAAGATCCTGCAGAAATGCTGTCAGCTCAGGAGGCAAAAATGAGCTAGATGGGCAAACAGACTGATATGGTATGCTGTGAGAAAGCTTCTTTCCTCAGTCCAAGGAAGATTTCTGCCCCAAAATTTGCAAGCTACCAGTTAAAGAAGCGGCAGGGGTGACATCTATTTTCTCTGTTCAGGTCTAATAAAGTTCTGGATGTTGATGCTTAAATTTCATATTAAAATGACATTTGAGAGGTCATTTAAAGCAACAATGCTGCAGTGATGGAAAGATAGCTTTGTATGCATAAAATTCCAAAAAATCTGTAGCTAAAAGGCCCTCAGCACAGCACCTGGTTGAATGGACCAATGACTCAGTATGAAGGCGGCTTCATCTGCTTATAAATTTTGTCAATATATTTTAGATAGTTAACTATAAACTTAATTTAATTTTTACACCCAGTCTTTTTTGTATGTGCTCATTTCTTCACAATTTCTAAAACAGAAACTGTAGATACTGCCAAAAATAAAAATAAAAATCAATTTAGAACATAAAACTGGCGGGGGAGGGGGGAGAAGAGAAGGACAGAATTAAGAACATTTGTTTAAGAATATTCCCACAATCCATTTATTTCACTGAGCAACATGAACACTGTATCTGATGCACAATTAGAATATCAATATGTATAATTTTATTAAACTCGATAACATCTAAAAAGAAGCTTTTGACAAAGTTGACCTTTTTGAATCTTTTTTCATGTACATGCAGAATCTAAAATAGTGATATTTTATTTCATACATTTGGTTCCAAAATCTTAAACCATGCGAACAATGCCAAATGGGACCTAATACAAAGCTATTTATTTCTGAGTTTTTGTCTTACCACGAACATTAATTATCATTCTATGCATCCTGAGCATGCTGGATCTCACTAGTTTGTTTTCAGATCTTTCTCCTTAGAATCAAATCAAATGGTAACAAAACTAGCTAGACTCAAGGATCTTCTACAAACTTGAATGTCCTTTTAATCTGCTAATACCTTTTTTTCATGTATGGATATTATAGTTTACTACACAAAGATCTATCTCAGAGAATAAACTAATTACAATTTAGTATTTATTTATCTCAGAATAAACTAATTGCTATTTTTATTTATTAATTCAATTTCTAAAGCTACCCATCAAACCAGTGAACTCTGGAAACACACAATATTAAAAACAATTAAAACATGATGCAAAAAGAAATCAAATACAAATACCAGCCAAAAGGTATTATAATCCATTGGAGTCAGCATAACCAGGAAAAGGGGCCTTCACACTCTCAGGACCCCAGGTATGGGCATATAGCCAGGTTTTCAAAGCCTTCCAAAAAACCAGCAGGGCTTCCTAAACTCAGGAAGGAGGATGATCAAGAGGGCAGCTACTACAGCAAAGAAGGAATCCCTCCTAGTACCCAACAGCTGGCACTCCTTGGCTGATGGAACCTGAGAATGAGAATGCCCATTTTGCTGGACCAGATTGGACAGGTAGAAATGACTGGAAGAAGACTGTCCTTTAGGTAACCTAGTCCTAAACCATGAAGGGCTTTAAAGGTGATAACCTGTACCTTGAATTGCATCCAGAAACACATTTGCAATAATGGTGTTACATGTGCCGAATAGCCAACACTATTTGCAACCCAATCACCAGCATTTTGTACCAGCTGAAGCTTCTGAATGTGTCTCAAGGGCAGCCCTATGTAGAGTGCATTGTACTAGTCCAAGCAAGAGATCACAAGGACATGAATGACAGTGAGCAGAGCCTCCCAGAGCATTAATGAGTGCAACTGGCACATAATTTGAAGGTGTGCAAAGACCCTCTAGCTGCAACTACCACCTACTCTTCCAGCAGGAGTTTTGAGTTCAACAGGACCCCCAGATTGTGTTACCAGGCCCTTCTGAGACAGTGCCATCCCATTCCAGGGCCAAAGGTAGAAAAAACTTTGTAGTAGAAAGGCTAAACACCCAAAGCTACCCCAGTCTTGTTTGGGTTGAGCCAATGTCCACTGTGTCTCATCCATACCTCCCACAGCCTCCAGGCACAGAGTAGACCAAGGTGGAGATATAAATCTGGGTATCATCAGCATATTGATGATGCTTCACCCCAAACTGTCAATTCACCTCACCCAATGGCCTCATGTAGTTATTAAATAAGAGGGGAGGAAGAACTGAGCCTTGTAATACCCCCAAAAAACAGGGGCCATGGACTGGATCTCTCCTCTGCTATCAACATCCGCTGGAACCAACAGTGGAAGAAGGAAGAGAACCAGTACCACACAGTGCTGCCAGGATGCCATAATTGACAATGTTGAAGGCCACTGATATGTCAAGAAGAGCAAGGATGTATGCACTGCTCCCATCTTGTTGTTGCCAAATGCCATCCAAGAGTTCGTTTAATGCCATCTCATAAGCTAGCCTGAATCCCAATTGAAAGGGATCCGGATAATCCACTTCTTCCAGAGCCCTCTGAAACTGCCATACAACCACTTTCTCTACAACCTAAAAAGAGAAAGTTGGAAGCTAACAAAAGCTCTCCAGATTAGTTGGGTCTAGTGATGACCCCTTGACATATTAAGTCATAAACTAGTACTAGTATGTGAAATAATAACAAATAATGGTATCATATTGGGTGACTTCAATAAAAACATCTTCTTTACTATTGAAAAACTAATCTATCACATCTGCACGATACAGCAGAGAGGCAGAATGAAGTTAAGAGCGGATCCAGCCATTGCATCTACAGGTGGCAATATGGTGGAACACGTGGCTTTGATAGTATGCAGTTTAAGAAATAAAGTGCGAGATCACGTGGAAGTTCATAATCTGAGATTGATTTTGGAAGCTATCTTAGTCAAAGTCCTTTTATCGAGATCCAAAATACATGGGGAAGTAAAGCCAATGGAGAAGGATAACAGGAATATAGTTCAATAATATTGAAAAGGTCATAGGTCTGCCAACACTCATTTGTTACTTTCTATCAACGATGCCATTCCATCTGGTGTAATCTTCATATTAGCATCAGAAATTCATAAACAGTTAAAAAGGGACATTTAGAATTGCTCAGTACAGAAATGTTGATTGCAGGAATCTCTGCATCACATTCAGAACTCGTTTTGAACTCATTCCCCCCTCCCCCAAAAAGTGTAAACATTGGTTCAGTTTTGAATTGCTGTTTCTGTTAAAAAGACTTTCCTAACATTTCTTGTAATAGGAATCCATGATTCAATATTCTATTTCTAGTATAATGGCCATCTTCTGACATTCCTAGATATGTAAAAAGGGGAATTGTATTCCTCTTCAGACAATTTTTTAAAAGGATAAATATATCCAGTTCTTTCACTTTCTCATCATGAAAGCAGTCACCTAGCCATTTGCATTGCTCTTGTTTGTACCTTTCCCAATCCTGTTAAACAAATTTACTTTTTATAGTGGTGCCCAAAATTGGATACAGTACTCAAGGCCAATGCAGAATATAATGGATCTCTTACATATGATTTGGAAATTATACTTCCACTGGTGCAGCCTAAAGTCACATCTACAGTTTTTGCAACCACATCACATTGTTGACTCATTTTACCTCATGATCAGCTACAATTTTAAAATTCTTCTCATAGATATTTTTACAGTACATATCTATTTTTCTAATTGACGAAGATCTTGTTTAATTATGTTTTTGTTTTCTAGCACTTAGTTATCTGATTTAATTTCTGTATTATCTGCAAATAGGAGGGAGGTTTAAAGTTAATCTTAGGCAGGATCAGAAACCAAAAAACAAAGCTTTTTTTTTTTTTACCTCCTGCCTTCCTCTGCTTTACATCCTTTCCTTCTCTGCCTAAAGGCTATGAAGAAAGGGGTGTCTTGCCAGAGATATGAAAATAGCACTAGCAAAGGGCTTTTAAAGGTCATACTGTTTTGTGGAAATCTATAGTACTTTTCCTAGATTTTTCTACAGAATTCCATAACTGTCCATAAGCCTCCGGTGCAGCAATTTCCTATAAAACCTATAGTATCTCGGCACATTTTTTATTCACAAATATTCCAAAGAATCACAAAATCTTCCTTCTTTTTACCTGAGAATATTGATATTTTCAATTTCAGCAATGTAGAATCCACAAAGTTTTCTCAGTTGGTGGGAAAAAGTATTAGGAAGGCTTGAGTCACGGCATTCGCATGTGTTTGCTTTAAAATGAAGCTCAGAACACAGCACTATCATCCCAGCACTCAAAGAGTAGCAGGAAGGCCCTTTTGCTCAAACAAGCAACAGATTCTCTGCATGCCTCAGCAACGCCTTAGGACAGTGATGGCAAACCTTTTAGAGACCGAGTGCCCAAACTGCAACCCAAAACCCACTTATGCATCGTCGGGTGCCGGGTGGGTGTGGCCCATTGTCTGGGTGTGTCCCATTGGGTGGGTGTGGTTGGGGTGGTAACAGCAGACTGGGTGGGACTAAAAAGTTCAATCAATCAATTCCAACTTTGCAAGATCATTTTTTTCCCCGCGAGAAGTTGAAATTGACTGATTGATTGAACCTTTTTTTTTTTGCACATGGCAGCGGAGGCCTAAAGCGAAAAGGTTTTATAAAACCCAGCTGAAGGCCTAGGACTGGGGCGACGGCGCGCGTGCCCACAGAAAGTGCTCTGAGTGCCGCCTCTGGCACCCGTGCCATAGGTTCGCCACCACTGCCTTAGGACTGGGGCGACGGCGCGCGTGCCCACAGAAAGTGCTCTGAGTGCCGCCTCTGGCACCCGTGCCATAGGTTCGCCACCACTGCCTTAGGAGCTTCTAATCAAAGACAGACAATCTGGCTCTCTCCAGGACTTTAGCTCACATTAACCTCAACCATCATAGTCAATAGGAAAGGCCTGTGGGAGCTGTGGTCCAAAATATCTCTTTCAAAAATGAAGGCATGCAAATGTTACTTCCAAAGGTAATGCTAACTAACGTGGGCAATGTTAACAGAGCCTGGTTAATCCATAGTAGTAAAACATCGGGAAGTAGCAGTTTTTTTCATTAAAAAGTGTAAGGGATGTGAGTTGCAGGTCCCTTCATCAAATTTATAATTTGACTGATTAGGATTTAAAGCAACTTTTACTCAAGGCACTCTGCACTGACTTTACCTTTAATAATGCTTTAAAGATGACTAGTTTTACTTTTATCTGGATTTTTTTTAATATACTGCACTCATTTTTGGTAGCTCAGGCTGCTTTTATTGTTATGGATTTGGCTTCTTTCAATCAGTTCTTTTGTGAAAATATGGCATTAAAATTGATTTAAGGCGTTGTTAATCTCTTATAAGAGATATAGGTTTCTACCTTAAGAAGCCTTGGGAAGGCTGCAATCATGAAAGGCAATTATTCATTGCATTGAATGAAACCAGCATATAACATGTCAAGTTGTGAAGGTGCACTAATGCCCCAAACACATCAAATAACATTGACAGCCCTTCTTTATTCAGACTCATCTGTCATAGAATGAAACCAGCAGAACCTCTAGGAAGAGATTTTTCACAGAGCTGAGACCCACAGGATTACAAACTCCCACCAACTCATAAAGATCACGTTAAACTCAAACTCGTGACCTTGACCCTCTGTTTCCTTGGCTCCATCAAAATGAAATGGCCTTGATCCGGTCAGTTTGAGTAAACAAGACATAAATAGCTCAAGGGAACCTGAGATCACTTCACAAAAGGGAAGGGGGTTCAAGGACAGAAAACAATTTTTGTCTTCCTACAAGGCTTTGGCTAATTTGCAGAAGATATCTCCTGTTATCTGATAGGCTAGCACCTTTATGGCTGACCACCTGATCATGTGAAGGAATGACGGTGATTCAGCTCACGATCTGGCTCTTCCAATTGAATGGATCACACCTAGGTAAAAAGCTTTGCTGGAAAACCGGAGGGGGGGGGAACCTCATCACCATATGCAGCCAGAGATAACACTCCTTCAGGAGATTGAGTTGATTCATACATTGTGGAGCAGTGTGGGGCTCTCACTTCTGCTGCAGAAGCTGGCCTTCATGACTTTCAGTTGAATTATTTTTGGGGTGGTTTGATGTCTTGGGGTTCCCTTCCTAATGAATATGATTCAGGGATCTAGTAACATGCTAACACCCTGGTATGAGAAACAATATTAAAGAATATGATATGAAAAAGTAAACCAGGTTTGTTAAAGTAGAATAATGATCATCCTTAATTCCTTACAAACATAGACTGGAAATCTCATGTTAGCTATGGAGATGAACTCGTAATGAGCCAATTCATAGGTCTATGTTCTTTATTTATTGTACACCATATGCACCTCGTTCATTAAAAAAAACACTCACAACCATCAGCAAGACTTGAATTCAATGTACTTCTTGCCATTGGAAATAATTCAGGTGTTGGACTGCTGATTGCCATCCATGTGCCTTTCCACAAACGTGTAGAAATATAAACATGTGAAAGATACCCCAACTAAATTATACAAGTTCAAGACTGCAAATAAAATGGCAGCGATTGCACGCACCAATTCCCATATGGAGAGCCATGTTACAGGTAGTCCTCAACTTACAACTGTTCATTTAATGGTGGTTCAAAATTACAACAGCCTTGGAAAAAGTGACTTAAAATCTGTACTCACCATTACACACCATCCCTGCAGTCATGTGATTGCAATTCAAGCACCTGGCAATCAGCTTTCATTTAAAACCAGCTGCAGTGTCCTGCAATTGTGTGATTGTGTTTGTTACCTTTTTTGCTGATTTCTGGCAAAAAAAAATGTCCATTGGAAACACTGAATTCACTTAACAACTATGTGATTTGCTTAACAGCCATGAAGATTTGCTTAACAGCCATGAAGATTTGCTTAACAGCAGCTGTAAAAATTGTTGTAAAATTGGATCCAACTTGACTTATGGCTGCAAGAACTTACATGGACATTCCAGTTCCAATTGTAGTCATAAGTTGAAGACTACCTGTGTAAGTGGCTTGAATATGTGATTCTCACATAAGATAATCCTGCAAGGCAGCACTAATAGGATAATTACAGAAGGGTTACCCAAAAAAAGTGAAGTGGATGAAAAAAATCTTCCACTTGAATCACTTTTTGGTCTTTCATTACTTAAAAGATTACAATAGCAGAATACTATGGCATGTGGATCTGCAACCAATATTAATGACAGTCACAATATGCATACCAGTTCAAATCCATTAGTTTTTTGAGGTGGGCTCAGAGGCTCAACTTAGCTCAGCCATAATCACTGAACTAACACAGAAAAATCAAACAACATTTATACATATAGGAACCAGACTTTCAAATGCATCTCTAGTAGAACTTCAAAACAGCAGGATAAAAGTATGTGAAATGACTTTTCACATAAACATTCTGAATGAGTTAAGGAGATTACAGGAGGGAGAAAGAAAAATTATAAGGGGTTCAAAGCAGTCTTCTGCAGGAGAGGGTGAGACAGAGTAGCAATCCAGCTTCAGGTAACAAAGAAGCTGGGTTCACCTAACACACTTAACCTGGTTACTGACTTTACCCATTTTAGGAATTTGACTAATACACGTGACTTTGAATTAATGTACAAATAGACTGGATTTGTACATGTCAAACAAACAAACAAAAAACAATCCCAAGATTGAATTAAACAAGCGTAGCATACTCTTTAAATGGAGTACCTAGATTGAACTGACCTGGTTAAGTCCATCATATGAACTAATGTGAATGTTCAGACTGGGTTGAGCATATGAAATAAAGAATAGTTAGGAAATTTTGCAGAGAGAGATTGTATTAATCAGAAGTAGGGTTGAATCCCCAATCTCTTTCTTGATCACACACCACTCACATCCACATCAATCTTCAGAATATCAGACAAGAATGAGGAGACAGCACCTTTGTGCACATGCAGAGTGCCTTTTCCTCTCTCTTTAGCAAACAAAGTCAAAAACCAAAGAATTCCCCCCACACACACACACCCAGATACACGCATCTACTCATAGCAAGAGTCTCAGAACCTGTTGTTTTAGAAATGGGAGGAAGTTAAGTAAAGGGCATTCAGAATAAGGGACGCTGCTGCATGGAAGGAAAAACAAATCGGTTAGAAATCTCTGGTGGGTCCCTCGGTTAATTTAGAAGGTCAGATGAGGGCAGAACCAGAGATATTCAGGTTGCGGGCTGGAGGAGATTGGTTTAAGTTCAGGTAGGTTGCCCTTGTGGATTGAGGTAGTGGGAAATCCCAGTGGGATTCCTATTTATAAAGGAAAGAGATGTTACGCCGAAAGAATCGACAGCAAGAGCCTCACTACAGAAGGGTCGCGGGGCGGGAAGAGGCGCAAGCGATCGGGACCCACCTTCATAATGCCAGCGGCAGGGGCAGCCTTGGCCACGCCGGGGGGCTCCCTCTCGGCCGAGTTGTCGCGGCTGGTACCCGCGGAGCTACCCGAAACGGAACATGGCGAGCTCAGGTCGTCCAGAGGTTCCACAGCGGCCGCAGCACCTTCTTCTTGCGGGGGGACGCGGGGGGGCCCGGGCCGGGGCGACCCCGAAGGAGGAACACAAGGAGTCCCGTCCGCCATCCCCCCCAGGGGCTCCCAGCAACCGCACCGGCCCGGCCCGGCAAGAGTACTCAGCGGCTGCCCCAGTGGCGCCCTCCGCCTTGTGCGTCTCCAGCCACCAAACGCTCCCGCTCCTGCTCCGGCGTCAGCGTGCCTTGCTCGCTTCGATTTGCTCTGCTTTGCCGGCGAAGGAAGGAGGGTCGGACGCAGGGAACGATCGAAGAGACGCTACCGCCGCTGGGGTAGAGGGATGGCCGGGGCGGGGCCAGGCAAAGCACGGCCGCCCCTCTCAATCTCTGCGGCCCCGCGTGGTGGAGCCGCGCGCGCCTGTGCAAGCGCCACGCCACGTCTCGCCGCGGTTGTGCCGGGCGTTAAATTCGAACGTGCGCTTATAAAGGCGACACCCCCCCTCCCCACTCGCCGCCGTCGCATTAGTCTTATTCCACATACAGACCCGCTTCTCACTTGATTGGAAAATCAAGCCATGATTTAGGGAATGCCAGGCTAAAATATATACAAGCACACCTTTCTTTTATGTAGTTCGAATGCAATTATTTTCAGTTAAAACAGTTCATACGCTCAGCCAGCAGCTGCTATCAGGATCAAATGACCTGCATGTCACTGGGAATAAACCCGAGACGCCGCAGGCGATCTAACCGAAAGCTGCCAAGAGGAGATAAGTGTATCCGTGTAAGAATCGGGCCTTCTAACAATACTGGGTTGGAGTTCCGCTCCCATCATCGATTTTTGGCGTCCTATAGAATGATATTCATTCTTCTGAAACAAGGCCAGAGACTCCCTCCCCGTATTACACACGCTTCGTGGGGCAGATGCGTAGAATTGCGGATATCCTTTCTCCTATTTCACTGCGGTGTTTTTTTATTATTATTAATAGGGTTGCCAGTTAAATTAGGCTTATACAGTCGCAGTAGACAAAAGTTTTTAAAGAATTTCCCTGGAGCAGTTTCTTAATTTAACATTTTTATCCACAAAGGATGTACGTATTTTCAGGAAAAATGTACAGATATCCACTCACAGACAATCCCATTGTTCCTAAATTGATTCTCTCTAGATAGGCAGGAAAATAACTCCCATAGTTCCCAAAGTAGTACGACAAGCACCCATAACGATTGGGAACTATGGGAGATGCAATCTGACACAACGGAGCATGGCACCATGGAAAGATTGCCTTATAATTATCTGGCACCATAAACTCATATTCTGGCTTAGTATTGAGTCAACAGTCTTAATGCAATTTCCTATACAAACTACTACTACCTACCTTAACCCTGTGAAATCCCAGATTTTGTATTCAGTATCTTCCTTATCATTAACCATAGCTACTGTTCAATGTATCTGGGGAGGATAGGTTAGCATAAAGGCACTATGAAGCATAATTATCTTAAGTTTGGTTTCTTGACAGTCACAATGATTTGGGCTCACCCTAATCCCAAATCAAATCAAGCATATTTTATTTCCCATTTCCCATTGCAAGTATGATTTGTAATATTTGATTGACACCTGAATACATTGTGTGAGCCACAATAATTATTCAGCACATCATAGCTTAGCACAATGTGTTAACCAAGTTGTCTTAAGTCCTTGTACATGATCAACCCTCCCCTCAACATCTATCATCTTGAATACACAATGTCAAAATTGCCATATCCTTTCTTGAGAGTTAATTCCTCAAAAGTAAGTAGCTGGGATCACAGCAGCATCTTACAAACAGATGGCCTGTGACTTGAGAAGGGCAGTTCCCTTAACAAGGCTGTTTTGTATTTGGAGTCCATGGACAAAGTGTCTTCAGTTGGTCCCCTTCTCTGCTGGTGAGCCCTTGTAAGCTATACTGGGAGATGAGCAGTTTCTTCATCAAGAGATCTTCATCAAGACTCTCACTTCCATTTAAGATCCTGTGATGGCCCCCAAATTGTGACTACCTAAGGATAAAGTCTTTTCTCCAGGCTCCGTACCCTGGGGCTTATCTGGCTAACTGCTGAATGTTATTTTTAGACTGGCAACAGGACTACATTTCCCACAGCATCAGTTTATGGCAGCAAGGTAGACCATGTGGCACATATAATGCTATTCTACTGTGTTGCTTTTCCCAAAGCCTTCTGCCTGAAGCATCTGTTTCACTGTTGAATAGCAGGGCTAGTTCTGATTGAAGGAGATTATGACAGTCCAGTTAGACATAGCTACCTTATTATTTTGTGATGCCAGAGGGCCCATGATGGGAAACCTCTGTAAACTTAGCGATTGCCCAAGAATTCCAGATGGCAGGTAGTTCCATTCAAAGCATTTTAGTAAAGGATGCAATGCTGGCATTTAAAATCAAATCTAGAGCTGAACTATGAGGAGGCTATTATTGATTCTCTTCTGCCCAATTATTCTAAATGTTCTGTACTCCATCCATATCTCCTATCTCATTTTCTGTTTTATAACCACAACAAATTCTGTATAACTTCAAAGCCTACATCTGGGATGTTAGGTATGCTTTGAATCACAGCATCTGTGCATATAATATTAAATCATGATATATGATTTATTCATCCTGGATAAAGTCTATCAGAGCATTCATTAAGGGCTGACACTGACTTAATGGCATTGATAAATCATGATTTATATGAAAGAGAATTAAGGCATGAATTAAGAAAAAAACATTAATCCACAAGCTATCTCACGGCACTTCACCTTTACTAGGTAGAATCATCTTCAAATAAATCCATTTTACCAGCCCATAAAATATTATTAACTAATAATGGTCAAAATGAGAAAATAAATGCTTTTGCATGACACACAAAGTCTGAACTGGTAAAAACCAGGATTAGAATACTTGAGCAATTCTGGTATGTTGGGGACCAATTGTGTCCAATGGTAGCCACGTTAGCTACTTTTACAATGGCCACAGGATATCCTCCTGTGCTCTGCTTTCTTTTTTGCCTGCCACTTGTAATAAAAAATTTCTACCTGACTACCGATAAATTTATATAGGCAGTTTCTGCAAACTTTTATTAATCAGTGACTCAATTACCTGAATATTAAGAAAATTACATAAATATTGAATAATTATATCATGGAGAATGCATCCAAAGATAATTGTGTCATTATAGCATCGCTACATATATTTGCAAGAGTCAGTCTGATGCAGTAGTTAAGGCATCAGGCTGGAGTTCTAGTTCTATTTTAGGCATCAAATTAACTGGATGACTTTGGGCCACTATTTTTATTTTTTATTTATTTATTTTTTCATAATTTATATGCCGCCCTTCTCCCCACGGGACTCAGGGCGGCTCACAGCATATTAAAATAACACAACACTAACAACACAACACAACATTTCCCCTATAAAAGCCAATTAAAACCAAATATTTGTAGCTGTGACATTATTAAAATCATTAAAAATTATCCCTATTTAAAATTCACCCTAGNCCCTAGGTCAGTCCCGCTTGCTGAAAAAGCCATGTCTTGAGGGCGCGGCGGAAGGTTAGGAGATCCGGGATTATCCGGATCTCGGGGGGTAGCTCGTTCCAGAGGGTGGGGGCACCCACAGAGAAGGCCCTCCCCCTGGGGGTCGCCAGCCGACATTGCTTGGCCGACGGCACCCTGAGGAGGCCCGCTCTGTGGGAGCATACCGGTCTGTGGGAGCGTACCGGTCTGCCTGTCAGCCCTAAGAAAGAGACAGAAGCAAACCATTTCCAAGAAAACTGCAGGGACTTGTCCAGTCAGTTGCCAGAAGTCAACTCTGACTAAAAGGGTCCAGATTATATATACATTTGCAGAAGCAACAGCCAAAACAAATGGCTGAAACTCACTAGTGAGCAAAAAAGGAGCAAAAATCCCTTTTGTTTTTGTTCTTGTGTAGGACATTTTACAATTAAAATAAAATCACTGCTGACCTTAGGAATTTTCACTTCCAAGCGTGCACAAAATAAGGAACTAAAGTTTTGGGATATATATTATCTAAGAACAAACATTGGATACAAAGTGTAGCTGAGATGTTGCACTCAAGGTTTGATCAACATGCTATTCTTTTAAACAACTTAATAGGTTAAACAAGCAAGACTATTGACTAAATTTACCCATCACTAAAGAAGGTTTGTTTTAAGGATACTAAAGCTGGGATGCAAAAAGTCCAAAAGACCATGAGATAACAGGAAAGAGATAGAGAAAATTCTAGTTCTTTGCTGCCATCTAGAAGTCATTTATATGTTTGCAACCTATACCTGATAGCTTTAGTTTATATAATAAAGCACTCTTGGCTGAATTTGTCTAATATGCCAGGTAATAAATCATGATTTCAAATGGCAGTGGTGTTGGAAATTATACAACATGCTAAATAAAAAAAGCAGCAAACCATATTATATAGCATATGAACCTATTATCTGTCAATTTATAAGAAAATTTTTAGTTTGGTCACAGAGATCATTCATATTTACCACATACTGTTCGAAAAAGTATGTCAACAACCTGAACACCAGCTATGGTATTTATCAAACTCCATGCTTGCAGGTCCATACAAGAAAGTCTACCTGAAAAAAAACAACTCCCTCTTCCCCCCCCCCCATCTATAACCAGCAACTGCCATTTCATCAAGTGGCAGCAGCTGAAGGAGATAAGGTAGGAAATAGGTCCAGTCCATTACTCCTGTCAGATTTCTTATTTTCTTGAATTATAAGTAGCTGCCTATTACTTAAGAATGAAGACTTAATTTTAAGAGGTGGTGCTCAAGGTTGAGATTTTTTTCACCTTTAAGTCCTATTCTCTCTGTTGTTTTTTAAAATACTACCTCATTTGGAATGTTCAGTGTATTAAGCCATTGTTTGTTTAATTCTAGCTTACTCAATGAAACACAGTTGGTTCGGTTCATACAACATATTAGGTCTAATGAAGTCTGCTGTAAAGGCCTTTTTGGCCCAAGAGCAGGTTAAAAACCACTGGGAGCAAATACCAACCACTTTTCAAATTGTTTCAGTTCTCCTGATAAGGAGTGGGAAAAAGTTTTTTCAGTTAATAGCATTACAGTATATATTGTGAATGCAACAATGAAGTGCACTGGTGGGTAGCATGGGTTCCTCAAATGCAGCTAAACCATAGTTCCCAACAGCATCTCTCAAGATGGCCGATGGGGAGGGATATTGTGATCTATAGTTCTCCAGATGTTTTAGAAAAGAATTTGACTTTGCAAGCCAGTAGCCTAAATGATTGTTTGGACTATTTAATAAACCATTTAACCACTCTCTAGCTTAAGCAAGCATTTCAGGGACCCAGAATTGAACAGTATGCCGACAATACAAGTTAAGGCAACCCTCCATTCTTCATGCTGCCAGAGATAGTCTGAGAGTTGTGATACCAGTACATCCAGAGGGCAACAGGTTGAAGAAGATTAAGTTAAAGCAGTATCACTTCCAGTTTCCCAAGATGTAACTCTTCTTACATGTTCCTTGCCAGGTGAAACCGCTTTTCTGTCTTCCTTCCTTCCTGCAGATGGCTGGGACTCAAGAGCCATTTTAGTGCAGCTTCAGACAAAGGACTCTTTGTGAAATTGCCAGCTAAGATGTTTAAACTTAAATGGCACAAAGAGACTTATCATGCCGAACTGGATGGGAAGTATAGTTGAGACCTTTGCACAGCCTTATTTGCCTGATTGTGTAGACCAGTGTTTCTCAACCTTGACAATTTTAAGGCATGTGGACTTCAACTCCCAGAATTCCACAGCCAGCTGATGTCCTCACATCTTAACTATCACCAAGGCTGAAAAACACTAGTATAGCTGATTTAAAACAGTTGAAGAAAAAATAAGGAAAAATTATTTCAAAAACTTTTTCTTTGAGAGAATTTTTGCAAGTTTGCCAATATAATTACTGTGATTAAGACTGTCCAGCATAGAGAGACAATTGAGGTAACAGGTTCTTGCTTGCACTGTATCAGACTCCTTTGGGGATAGATGCTATTCCCTCATGAGAGTTCAGTCTTCTTATTCAGGGTTTTCATTGCTCATTTAGGAGACCACAGACCACAGCTTGATTTTGCACTTAAGAAAGACTGCTGCTCCCAGTTAGACCCAGAGGTCCCTGCAAGGCTCTTATAGGTGTCGCTAGAAACCAATGTATAATGCAAATAACATTTGTTTTTCAATCAAAGCAAGCTGGCTGCTCATCCTCTTCTCCCCCTACCCCTACCCCAGCCACCTTTGGACACTTTTTTTTTAAATGACTCAGACATGCAAATACAACCATTGAGGTCAGTAAACACAGCCTATATAGAAATCAGCTGTGCCTGAGAAAACAAACAGGTTTTGGTGGAACTTATAGAGGGCAATGTCAGCATTGGCTGGTCTGAACTGTGTGCTCTGCTGTGAGGAAGAAGGACTCTTTTTGACACATTTGAAATTGCAGAAAGAGTTGGAGATCTCGCCATTGTAGGTTAGAGAGAACAAACCACCTGGCTATAGATTGCCCAGATGCCTGTCCAAGGTGAAAAAAGAAAAACATTTGAGTGCTCTCTGCTGACTGCATTGTTTAACATATGAGATGGCAGGGATGAATTTCTTTTTGCCTTCTGTTGCAAGGAATGGGAAATGAGTAGAAATAGAGATACACATCTGATGTGAGCATAGTTTTGGTTCGCAATACACCAGGCATTATATAGCCACTGTCAGAATGCCCTTCTCATAAAGCAAAATGAAAGCAAGTTGTTAAAATGAATGCAAGTGGCTGCTTTTAACTTATTCTCGATGTGTGTTAGTGCTCAGTCCAATGCTCTAAGGCAAAATGCTTAAAAGAATACAAGTGAAGAATGCTAGCCTGTTTTTCATTCTTCTTCCTACTTGTCCCAGAGAACAGAGAAATTGCGAATCATGAGGCAGAATATTCCAAATTGTTCCAAATGTCCAAAAATGGCTGTCAGAAATATCAGAAATGATTTGCTTTGGGAAGGGCAATATTCTTTACTAATCAAAGGATGCAGCAATATGTGTTACTGTGGCACGATTCTGCCCCATTTATCAACCAACCAAGCAACCCACCAGCCCACCCACCCACTAATCTATTCCCATTTATAAAATCTCATTCATTTTTTTCTAAGCCGAATGCTTTCCTCTCCACTTACTGAAAATTGGTGGCAATGGAATAGGAAACTGGAACACAGAAAACATAGAAGGGGTCATGCAGGTTTAGTAATCTCTACAAATCTATGTGTGGCTATTCAAAAATAAGCCACGGTGTCTTATAGCACTACAGAATTGTTTGAATTATTGCCTTAAAACACAAACCTATAATATGCCTAGGCACCATTTTTTTTCTGTAATGTAGCTGAATTTTCACATGTAAAGGACAAAGTTACCAAAAAATTAAAATATATTAAAAAGTAATAGTTTTAACTGCTTTCTGTGTGGCACAATATGTATCAACACAACTTTCATATGTAAAACATCATGTGCTCATATTAAAAAAAAATTCAGCTGCAGCCTGAAAAAAGCAGCAAAATGAAAAAAGAAAAACATAGTTGCTGTTTGGGAAAAATGTCATTATCAGCTGGTTGTTTCTTAAATAGACCACAAATAAGGCTAATAGTGGTACAACTTTGAAATACATTGTATTATTTTACAGTATGCAAAAGTTGAAATGGTCAAAAGTCCTATATTAAAATTACTCAAGGAGGGGAAAAAACCCAAATTGCATTAAGACAGGTGTGTGAAGTGTGTCACTTTTTTGACAAGTGAAACAGCCATACTGATATGATGTAATACCTATACAGATCTGCCTCATTGTGTCTCCCACTTGTCTCAAGGACTTCTTTTGCAAATATTTATTAGCACATAAACTCTGTAGCTCGTGTTTCTTGTTATGAGCATTTCAACCAAATTGTTATTGTATTTGTTCAGTTACAGGCACAATATTTTTCCCTCTGAGTGTACTGGGTATCTGGAGTTAAAAACCACATTAGTCATTACTACCCTGACAATACTTTATTGTAGCACAAAGATAACAACATTTTTTTCAAAACATGGATAATTTCATCAAAAAAGGATATTTTTTCACATAAATGGCTTTTGTGTCAAAAAAAAACCCCTTTAAAAGCATTTAAGCAATATATCTTGAGGCTGTTCTCCCTTTTACAGTTTAAAACAAAAATGAATACATTAGCTTCATAAGTTTTTTTCAAACACAAACAATATATTTAGCAGAAAAATTTACTCTGTATACCATTTAAACATTTGGCAAAACAATTCTTTAAAATAGTGCAATGTTTGTATGTCTCAGTTTTATGGATATCTTCCTCCACGCGATGAAACAATAGCCAGACCCATTTGGACTAATGAAAATGAAGTAGGCACAGTCCACCAAGAATATGTGTGCAATTTATACTAAATTAAACAGAAGCACCATTAACATTAACAACATACTTCTGTTGCAGATATTTTTTCATTTTGAGTGGGCATACCAATCTATATAGCAGAAAGCATCCTTATGGGTCAGTTCTATGTGCTGATCTTGAACAGCCACCAATGGCATTTGAACACAACTTAGTTAAGGTGAGAGTTGTTCTTGTTATGGAGGAAACGGCTCAATAAAACCTCAGGTTTCTAAAAGTCATGTAAATGATGAGCAGTAGGGAGCCTCTGTAGATGTGTGAGATTTTGAAACATATTGTGAGCAGGCTCAGCAAAGTAGATGCAAAGTAGACTTGCTCATGTACAAACAGCCTCTTACAAATATTCATCAATCCAAGACTAAATGGTGATTGTTTAGCACCTTAACGTAGGTATTTGATTTTTTTCTGGAGAGATGTACATATTTCCAGAGCATTGGGGCCAGCCACTCATCATCTCTAAGAATTGTCTCTGTGGCCGTGTGAGTCCAGAATTACTTCCAGCAATAAAGGTAATGTTAGAGCACTCTGGTGTCTTATTTCTCTTTCTTTTTAAAATAAATGTCAAATGGTATAGTAAGTTTAACAGATATCAGGGAGAGAGATTGATGAGCACATTGGTAGTTACAGGTACTGTATGCAGTCTATAAAAAATGCAAATTAAAATATGTGGAAAATGCCACTATGATCAGGAAAGGGCCTTAACTCAGGAGTAGAATGTATCATTTTTGTGCAGAAATCCAAAATTTAATTTCTGAAATGGAGACTCCTCTGCTGAAGACAGTTTTCTACTATAGACACAACAGCAAATATATTAAAACTGGGGTCCACACATTGTGCTAAATCATAACCTGGTTGATTTGGCTTTGGACAAGTACAACCTTCACAGTTATGATTCGTTGACCATACTTTATGGCTTAACGCAGTGTGTGAACCAGGCTGCTATGACTTATCATTAAAATAAGATATGGGAAATTATGAATTATGTGATTCATATGTAGTTCAGAAAACTGCAAGTCTCATCCTTCCCTTTCCACTGATCATGATGGTTCAAAATGTTGGAAACTGCAACCAGAAAATCTGGGAGACTGCAAATTCACCACCTCTGCAAATTCACCATCTCTGCTCTGTATTTTTATTTGGAAGTGAATCCCATTGATTACTAACTTAATAATAGATTTTGTAAGATTGTGCTGATACAATAACTACATAAAATTATTAATATTTGCTTAAAGGACAGTAAGGATGTTTGTGTGCAACCTCAAAAGAATCTTGAGACAGGAAACTAGTTTGAAAGAAAGTCAGCTAACATATAAGGATGATAAAATAAGGAAGTTGAGGCTAGATCAGCCACCCCTATAAATTGCTAGCTGGAATGATAAGTATTAGTGTCCATTACATCTGGAGGGCACCAGTTTGGCCTAAGATATGACAAGATTTTGAACTGGGTATAAATGATACTTCCCAGGAACATTCTATCCCAGTTTAGAAAGTGGTATTTGAGAAGCATTATTGCCCACAGTCATTCAAATAAAGGCAATGAAAAGACTAATCAAAAATGAGAGAAAAAAGTAATCTATCAGGAGAAGGATTTCAAAACTATGAATGAAAAAATTGAAATCAATGTAAATAAAGTTCAAATATTTAATTTGTGCTAGAGACTAAATTATTACTGTAGAATAACTGTATGGTCCTGGGATATGTCCTCAGGACTTTCTTATGACTATACTAAAGATACTGTAAGATACTACTGCTGACTGCAACAATGACTGTATCACTGCACAGTGAAAGAAGATGAAAATAAATGTATTATGATAAGAAGGAATCTTTAAAAATAGTTAAGTAGTATAATAAGCTTATGCAGAAGAAAAAGCTTTTATATATATATAAATTTTAACTACCAGTTTTTCAAAATAATGCAGGGAGTTAGGAGAGAAATTTACTTATGTCGCAGGTATTAGCAAGAGAGGTGAGTTACAGTAGTGAAGCAAATAACCCTAATTTTGGTGGGGAAAATTCATTTTCCAAAGACAATAGCTATTGATGCATTTGCTGATGATTCCACTATAATGAATACACTATCCTAAAGAGTATCATAGTTATTCCTAGAAATGACTTGTTTGAGAACAGAATATTAGCAGAAAGCAAGAAATTGTTTCAACAATATCTGATCTTTAAGGATGACTTCCAAGTGACTAGACTTTGTTTACCCTAAAGATATATATTTTCTAACCTTCAAACAGTTGTTATAAGAGTTACCGCCAGGGCAAAGTACATATAACATGCTTTTTCTTAGCTCAATCAGCAGTTGGGGGAGCTCCCGAGGAGTAAAAAGTAGTCAAGCTCCTCTGTTGCAAATTTTTTTTTGCTTAGATAAAATTACCTAATATTTATATTTTTAAATAAGCTCTCCCATGCCCCATATGACTTTTGTTGGGTAGTTTGTAAATCCCAACAAAAATATAATTGTGGCTGGACTAGAAATTGGACCATTTTTCTAAATATAGCACCTGGCCCACAGATATATATATGTAAAATCTGTAACTGTTAAAATAATCTGAGCTTTACTGAATACTAGGTATAAAAATAGTGCATATATGAATCTGTTTTCCCAGTTGTTCAGCCTAATGAGGAGGCAGTGGAGGGAGAGAAGAGAAATATAAAAGTTTGTTGGGACATTTAGAAGTCAGAAGATCTTTTTTCCTCTGTACTTAGCAGTCAAATCCTTGGAACTGCTCTCCAGTCATTGCCCTCAAATTCAAGAAGAGGGAAACCATTATTCTAAGCGTAATTCTGTATTTTAATGAAAGCATCCTCCACAATCTGCTGTATTTTTGATTCGTAGGAAAAAAGCATCTGACATGTCAAAAGCCAATAGCACTAAATTACTTAGAGGTAAGTAAGCATCTTGCAACAAGGCAAATTGAAAAAGCTGGAAGTGGGTTGTAGGCCTACAAAAAAAGGGCTCCAGAGCACTCAGGCAGGGGTGGACTGCACTGCATCAAAGGCTCAAAAAAAAAAGCAATGCTCCCAGACTGAATGCCTCTTTTACACAGAATGCTGCACGCAGGCATGTACCTTGGAAGCGTAAGTCAAATGCAGGCACAAGCATATCTTGGAAGGAGCAAAGAATAGAAATAAATCAGACATTAAATGACAAGACTTTGAATAAGGCTTACTCTCCATAGCTCAGTCACTTCTTGTCCCAGATACCAAAAGGCTTCTAGACAAGAAGGGCAGTGTGTATTACATTCTAGGAGGAGGAGGAGGAGGAGGAGGAGGAAAGAGAAGGGTTCCCAGCATAAATGAAATGATAGCTTGGCAGAAGGAGACGGTGTGCAGAAGCGGAAAGCCTGAGGCAAGCTTCTCAGAAGAGCAGATGGAAAATCAAGCAAAACACTCTACTGCCTTCCCCACATGGGTGAGGGGAGAAACAGCACCCACTGTCCCTTTGGTATCTTACCCTCTCAGCCAGAGATTCCCCACAGGGTGAGGAAACCCATTCTTGCAGCAGCTACAAACTCCCTCAGGGAAGTGCTTCTAATATTTCACAGTTGCCTCATGGTCTCTCCAGGGAAGGGGCAGGATCAAGACTGATTATGGGAGATCCACTGGCTGTCAATGGGGCGCCTCAGCAATTCCTCCACATGTCGTGCCACATCCATTGAATCATCCAAGTCGAAGTCTCCTTCTGGATCCAGCACTGAGTCAGGACTGAGAAAGAGAGAAAAACTGTGAATTCCAAAAAAGCTGTTTTTGAAATCTATTTCGGAAAACTTTCTCAAGAGGCTGTTTGGAAGACATTCTAATGATCTGGCTTTAGAAAAATGTGTAGTCCTCTCAAATTCATTCATTTTCCCCCTCCAATTTAGAGAGGGGAGGGCTATGACTTTTCCTAATCCTTTACATTTTTTTAATCTTTATAGACATGATTTCTTAGGTTTTCATCTTTTTTCTTACTAGGGAAATACTGAGAAGTGGGATACCCAACCCCACAGGTAAGATGAAATTTAAACATTGCCCATAGAGTTAAGGTAACATGCTATATTTTCAACAAAAGCAGGTGGGGAAAGCCTGAATTGAACGAATTTACTATTTTAGACTGTGGTAAGTGCGTATAGGATCACTTTATAAAGATGTCACCTTTTGCATTAAAAAGAAATCTCTGTGTAAATTTTAAAAAAATTATTTCAATAGGAAATGATAAGTTATAGTGCAGAACCTTTGTTGACTGAAGGAATGCAAAAGGATTTGTGTAGAATGCTGAAGGACACACTCCCCAAAACAGGAAACATATGGGGAAGGCATTGCAAGAGTAAATGGGTGTCTTAAGAACCTGTAAAGCTTAAGGTACATTATTATCACTCCCCAAGTGGCAAAATATCCTCTCCATAGGGCTCAAATTTAAGTTCCATGCATTCTGGGGAAACTCTGGGGATCATAAGCGAGATGTTGGTGTGCCACACTTTTTGTGCCTCTTCATTTTCTCCCGGTTTATTTATTTTTTCTTTCTGTATAGGGACAGCATTCAAAAATAGAACACCCACTATAAGACTATACAAGCTCTCTCCATGAGTGGCAGTAACCAGTTGGAGATTTGAGGAGTTGGCAGAACTAGCTTTACAATGTTTGCCACTGTGGTGTCCAGGAACATTCCCATGCTATGTCCTTTTCATAAATCACACTGTTCTCCAAATAGCTGTTTAGTGGCAATTTAAATGAGGTGGTGTCCCCAGAGGGACAGTGGTGTCCCCAGAGGGAACAGGGCACTTGTCAAAATGATGCAAGCAGCACTTCAGTTCAGGTATAGTCCCTTTTCTGAGTGCATCAAGAAAGGGGTGACACCATAGATTATATTGAGAGTAAATATGGGACTAAAAAGTTTCATTTGGTTTTTGAGTGAATCTTGGAGTATTAATGCAGTTTATATGTTATAATAGTTTACTTATTTTTATTTCTAATTATTAATATGATGTTATAATTATTGTGTTTAATAGTAGTATATTTGTTTAAAAGAGAGTTAAAGGATGTTATAGATTTGTTATTTTAATAGTTGATTAATGTTAGATAGAGTATGATTATTGTATTGTTAACCCTGTGATTGGCTCTGGGAAGGGGGGGAGTGAGGGGGGAGTGGAAGGGTGGGTTTTGGGGAGGAAGGAATTATATTGTAAAACTTTTATAAAAATTTTAATAAAAGAAAAAGAAAAAAAAAGAAAGGGGTGACACCCAGCACAATGCTCTGAGACTTCTTTTATTATTCCGATGAAAGCTGCAAGAGCCCAAGGACACTACTGTCTCTCCTCAAATACCATTCTTCTTATTAAGTATATTAATATTCTTAATATTATTCTTATTTTTATGTACTCCGTTCCCCATCCAGGGGGCTGATGAACTCCTCAGTCTCTTCCAACCTCAGTTAACTGGGCAGTGATATGACAGCAACCTCTTTCTTAAAGCAGATGGAGGAACATGCAAACGGAATATTTATGTTGCAAGATTAGTATGTTTTCAGCTATAAAACACAACATGCTACAATAGCAGAGAACTTTCAGTGGCAAAGGTCTTGCCTCACTTACTTTTGTGTGTACATGTTGTAGTGAGGAGCAGGAGGGCAAACAGCCGGTGAGGATGCTTGTTCCATGTAGGAAGTCCCTACACCAATAGAGTCTCCTGATGAGGCAGCAAACCTACAACAGATGGAGCAGAAACAGAGAAAGATTTTTGCCTGACACCAATGGATTCCTCAATGGTAAGAAGAACATAAACTGTTTGGGGATGATTTTATGGAAAGCAGGAATACACATTTCAGATTCCTTCCTTGAAATAAATATCCACAATCACCCTGGTCTGAAAAGAATCAGAAAGCAGAGACATAACTGCACAGAGAACCCAAACTCCTTTTTTTTTTTTAGAAAGTGCAATCATCAAGCTACAACACCTTAATATCAACTTTTTTCTCATTCCTATCTTTGCACTGAAGCTAGCAAAATGGAAACTCGATTCATGTTGCTTGCTTCAAGTTTTTAAAATTATAAATCCCGTTGGGAGATGGAATAACTAAACCTGAAGATGGGGTGTTAGCACAATTATGGCACTCCTAGCTGAAAAGATAACTCTGAAAAGAGAGCTGGGAAAAAAAGAATTGCAATTGAAAGTAAATAGCTACCACTTCTTCCTTATTTCTCCCTCCCTTTAAAAAATCAAAATGCATTTTCTCAACCCACATTACTTACTCTGGTACAACTTGCTTGATCTGCGGCTTTACGTATCCATCTATAGCCTTTGCTGCAAAACCAAGGAGATGGGGTGTGAGAGAGAGAAGCATATATAGTTACTGTATAAGACAAACTTTACATAGGAATCCCTTTTGGAAATAGTAGCGATGCATGCTGAAACTCTTCCCAAGGAGGAAAGAATGAATTTGGTTTGTCTGCTTTGTTTGTACAATATTCATTCTGAAAGCTACACCATTCCTTTTCCTTGTGGCTCTGCAAATCTTTTCTTGAGAAAAATCCAGGTTGAAGATTTGCATATAAGTATATTTTGAAACTGCTCAAAATAAGTAAGTAAATTGAAACACATTTTATTCTTCTCAACTATTCAACTGACATGGACATTAAGAGAACCTTTCCTTCCTCACCAAAGAACAAAAACTAGTCATGAAAAATATCTGTTTTACTTTAATTGTCTTTATCACTATCTCCATCTTTTAGAAAAATATGCAGCTCCAATGTAGCTGTACCTCTGCCTTCTCCCTTTGCACTAGCATTTACCTCTCTTTTTAATAGTGCATTTTTTAAACATTTTCTGGTAATATTTTTAACATTTTCCGTAATACCAAGGATGTTTCTAAAATTATATATATCATTGTAATCCAGCTTATATGGCCAAAGGAGAAAGGATTTGAAATTGTTCCTCTGCTGGGAATGAAAGTATTATGTATATATGTATCCATTGGAAAAGGCAATGGTCAGAAAAAAATTAGGCACTTTCCTGCAAATACCTGAAGTGATTGGCATATAATATTTGGAGAAAACATCTTCCTTGGGTCTGTCAGGATACACATAAGTGAGATATGGGAGATCACCAAGGCGGTCTGCCAGGGAGCGGATGGAGAAGTCACGGGTGGTGAAAGGCATTAAGTTCCAGAACATTCTCTCAGCTGCAAAAACCCCAGATCACAATCAGATAAAATAATATATGCTCAATATGCAGAGACTATCTTGCAGACTTTAAAGATTTTTTTCTATGGATTGCAGGAAATACAGGATATTCTTACAATAGATACAGCAGGTGAGGCCTAGAATTCCAGCAACAATGGGTAACAACTGTGTACTGTTTGTGCCACATCTGTTTAGAAAAGTTCTGATCTAATGTTCTCATGGTGATCAAAATAGGTATTAATGTTGTTGAAAAAGAACTTACCATTTTCAAACTTCCAGGCAACTGTAATCCCTCCAATTTCAGAATCACTGAACCTCAAGAGGAAAGTTCCATCTGGTTTGCTGATTAGCAAATCATGTGCTTGCTGCTTGTTGATAAAACCTAGAATAGCCCTAGAGAAGCGGAAGTGATAGAGAGAAATTAGCCAGCAAAGTATCTAGACAGGGAAAAATAAGTTGAAGGGGAATGGGGAATAGGACTTTTACCCATCATTCCAGTGAGGCTTCAGATGTTTCTTCAGGACCTCCATCACTCCATCAAACCACTGCCAGAATGTATAATTTCGCCCTGGAAGATTCTCCTAGTTAAATGAAAAGAAAGGAAAATATGGATCTGAAATCTTTCTATGGTTATTGGAGGTGTTTATATATTCTCTGATCTTGTACTAATATATTAGAGAAAGAACAGATTTATAGCAAAATACACAGGCAATCGTATTCATCAGAAACATAATACACATTCTTTTAAGGCTAAGTGACTCCAAACTGATGGAACAATAGTTGGGGGAAAAAATTGGCACCTTCATGGATTTGAATGATTAACTATGGGAGACTTTTATTTTATTATTATTATTTATTTCTGCACTGTTGAGTGACTCTCAATTTTTAAAAGGAATTCAATTATTCTGTACAGTTGATTAAGTTGTACAAAATTCATGCATGTAGTAAACTTTATGTTTTATATACAATCCCCAAATATATTTCTGCTGATGCAAGAAGACAGTTCATATGATGATATTATGAGACAGTGTTTAAATTATTTCAAGAAGGATTTTGATGTATGTCTAATGAACTAATAAACTGAAGTTGTTCTGTAAGAAGGAATGTGCTAATCTTCCTCCAAGCTTATGATCAACAGTTACCAGAAATGTTTAGTCAAGGTTATTTCTGTCCAAAGGGGGTACACCAGTTACTGAAAGCAAAGGTTCGCATACTACACAAACATGTAGCTTTAGATCATTTTTCTCAATAAATAAATGAACATTTTTTTATTAAAATATATTTTTAAATCATTTATTTAACTGGATTTTCTTTATCTAGTTTTAAGACTTATGTGGAGAATAAATTGTGTTTTAGGCCACATTTATGCAGAAATAGTGAAAGTTCAGAAAGTCTCACAAACTTTTAAGCATCATTTTTTTTGTTTCTTTTCACCTGATTGTGGGCATCTTTTATTTTGTTACATTTTGTGCAGCTTTTGTATTATCTGTAAATCCTAACCTGTTCTCCCCTCAGAGTCACTTAGCAAATGATTTAATTCTGAGACTGTCTTGAAAACAAGCAACCTCCAAGTTTAATGGGAGCCTATTTAATGTTAAGAATGAGCTCTAAGAAATTAGGAGTTCAAAATTCACTGTCTGATTAATACAACTTTAGTCTGTATTATGCAAGAAATAACTCAGTATTCCTGAGCTGTTATCAAAGTAATATATATGAATTTATTCATTTGGTTTTTAATCTTGTCAAAACAGATTTCTTCTCTCCTCACTAGTTGCATGAATGAACTCTTCTAGCATAATTAGGATTATCATTAAGTTTAATAGTAAAACTGTTTTATTGTTCTCCTCCTTTCTGTGAGGTAAATTAATGTTATTCCCTTTTGCAGGTCAAGGACTGAGATGAAGAGATTACCAAAGAGCCTAAGAGAAAGCAAGAAACTGAACTCCAATACTTAGGTTTTTCTTCTCTTTATTAAGAACAAAATTTTTCATGTACTTATAAAGAAAAGTTTCTCAGTAGACCATCAACAGACTAAGTTCTTTTAATCAGCTGATGGTCTGGTGATTTTAAAGACAGAGATGTTCTTTTGAAAAAGGCATGAAATAAATCTGCATTCACATGACTAGCTATTTATTGTATCAGCTGCAGGTGTAGCTCCAAGACAGTTCAGGATTACATTTACAAACTGAATTGTCCCTTTTTTATCCCAAAAGCAGATTGAGCAGCAGAGAGAAAAAGAGAACACATGACAGTGATGCAGATGAGAAATGAAAAAAAAAAAAAAACTGGGGAGAAAGTTATCGTGATGGAAAGGCCTGCAGGCCAAACTACTTCCCACAAAGTGGTTTTCTGGAAAATCTGATTGTTAATTGGTTTCTTATTTACCCTGTTGAACTGAGCCCAGGAGACAGTCATATTGTTATAATCTTCCAGATGATTCATGCTGCTATTGAAGAGCTTTTGGGCAAGAAAGAGGAAGTTCTCTTTGGTGAGTCCACGACTGCTCTGGACTTCAGACTTGAACTTCATGTTGAGGGCCTCACACAGCTGGGACCACATCACTTTGTCTGGCACAGCAAAGGGCACACGTCCTGGCTCTGCAAAAGCGTTGTCCCACAGCACTGTGGCAGTGGCATTATTATCCTGGCTGCCATGCACAATTACCACCACAGGCAGAGATAATGTCTTCACCTGGAATACCAGCTCATTGCCACCTACACTGAAATGAGACTCAAAAAGAATGGTGAACTTCTCCTCAGTCACTGACTCAGCACCACGACGATCTGAACGCTTGATCCGCTTCAAGGACTGTGGATGGATGAGATAATAAAGGTAGACACAAGAAACAGGAGACAGAGAACAGATTGTCAAAAAAGTCTACATAACACTCAAGACTAAAAGCATGAATTCAGTTATATACTCAGATCATCCAGGGGAAATTTACTTTGTAATTTTACTTTCCACACCAAGTTATTAAAGGCTAAAT
The DNA here is from genome assembly GCF_001527695.2 of Protobothrops mucrosquamatus. Classification (NCBI taxonomy): domain Eukaryota; kingdom Metazoa; phylum Chordata; class Lepidosauria; order Squamata; family Viperidae; genus Protobothrops; species Protobothrops mucrosquamatus. The sequence goes on from NW_015386397.1 coordinate 5,479,074, forward strand.
CTAGAGTCAATCTTTAGGAGATGTTGGACTACAATAGTGATGAGGCTTTCTCCCTTAGTTACATTTTCAAGAGGAAAATAAACAGTGGGGTGTGGAGCTGGAAGTAGATAGTGTGAATCAGTGAAGGCATCTCTCACCATGTTGCGGAAATGAGCACTCAGTGTTCCAGTTGCCTGATGATATTCCATAACACAGGAATTGTTCAAGATATCACCGCTGGACTCACTGCCAAAAGAAAGAAATGGCAGCTAGTTGAATGCAAGCCAACACACCACTGGTGATTCACTATCATCCCACTGAAAGTGTTAATTTTGCACCAGAGGGATACCGATGATATGGCTCCATCCAGTGGACATTTTAGATTGGTTATCATGGCTGAATAAAATCTGCTTTTCAGAATTCTGAGACATTTATTATAAGCAAATGAATATATAATGTACACTGAATTACTTAAAACAAAGCAATCACTTTTTCCTCTGTTGCCCTTGTCTTAATCTTTTAGGTAAGCTTAAATGTTTCCTATAATGTTCACCAAATTTCTACCTTCTCAGGTGAAAGTTTTCTCCAACCAAATACTGACAAACTGTGACAAGGATATAAGTAATGAAAGCTGGCTTAGTCACAGGTTGTAAGAGTGGCAAAGAAGCAATCAAATAAGAAGGCTTAAAGCTTCTAGCCCTGAAGGTTAGGTTGAAATTCAGACTAACTTTCTTGCTTTTAATAATTTAGCATCTTGGGTAAACAGTGAAAGTTACTAGATACCTTGCCCATGATTATATTCTTGTTTAAGAATATTAATGGCAAATTTCTATTTATTAATTTATACTCTTCACATCATCTTCTTAGTGCAGCATCCTTCAGAAGTGCTGGGATTGGAAAGCCACGCTTATGGAGGATAGCAAGTAGTAAGAAAGCGGGTTCAGGAGAAATTAATATTGTCCTGCTTTCCTTTGCTTCCTTAGCCTGTAAGAAACATACATACTTGCGGGTACTCTCATTCTTCAGTAGAGCTTTGGCTTGCTGCTCACTGATGATGGTGGCCTTTACTTGTGGGGGGTTCATATGAACATTTAACTTTCCTCCAACCAGCAGCCGTACTGTTGCTGCAAACTTAGTCTGAGTCTTTAGCACCTGTGGAGGCTGCTTTTCTATTATGAATGTGCTATAAGGAGAGAAGATGGGGGGGGGGGGGAGAGATCAAGTCAATCATTACAGAAGGTGAAAGGCTGCAAAAAAAAGTCCTAGCTTTTGTGACTCAGTATATACAGCTCATCAGCAAAGAAAACAATGGCAAACTACAAACCCCAATGAAGCAAAAAACAGCCCACATCTATAAACTACAGGTATACCTTGGCTTATGATCATAATCAGGGCTGGATTTTTGGCTACTAAGTGATATGGCCTTTCAGCAAGTCACCACATGACCAGGCCCAATTTTACCACCATTTTTACTGAGGTCATTAAGTGAATGAAGGAAAGCCAGCTTCCCCAATTGATTTTACTTGTCAGAAGCTGGCTGAGAAGGTTGTAAATTGCAATTATATGACTACTAGATACTGCAACTGTCATAAAAAAGAGCCCAAATTGTGATCACATGACTTCGGGGGTGGTCGAACGGTTGTAATTTCGAAGATGGGTCATAGATCACTTTTTCTGAGGCCATAACTTTGAACTCTCATTAAAGAAATGGTCCTAAATCAAGGACTAGTTGTACTCAAATATCACAGTAACAACCCACAACTGGCAAAAGAAGTTGGGTAATAACAACACACATTAGACAAGCAAAAAAGCATTGAAAGAACAATTCATTCTAATAATAAAAGGTCTCTGTAGAAAGCAACACAATCCTACCTAGTGACTAGAGCAGAAATTATGTCTGTGACAGTGCCATTAACATCTGAGAGCAACTCCTCAATGGGTCCAGGAATAGGCAGCTGCTGGTATAAGTGTTCAGCACGGCGTACTTGTTGGCGGTTCTGGCAAATGAATTCAGCCAGTTTTTCACACCTAGGGAAGAAACTCATTATATTCTAGTTGGTCAGAAACTAGATGCTAGAAAGTAGTGTCACAGAATCTTGTGGTACCTGAAAGACTAACATATTCATTCTTGAAAGACTAACAACTTTAGAATTAGGAAAAGAAGAGGGAGCATATGTAGGGTTAGTTAGGTCTAGGAAAAGTAGTATGTGATGAGGAGCACAAAAAGCCTTAGGGAAAATGATCCCAACACAATATATATTTCTTAATGAAGCCAAGACACGCTATCTCCAACCATTATGCTGACAAAGCTCAAATTGCCTAAAACAACTATCTGACAGCTATTTCAGATTAGAAATTCAAGAGAAGTATTGGATTATACACAGACTATGGGCTACCTTTTGCAATTTTTTTCACTATCCATCATTGTTATTTATTATTATTTGGGTTCAATTAAGTTAGGATACTGGATCAATTCTACATTAATGTTGTTTTGCATTTCAAGAGATAATCATATAAAAATAAATGGCCCTGTTGTGTAGTAACCATGTATGGTTGTTAAGTATGGTTTTTAATTTGATTATTTCATTTTGCTTGTGGATTGTTAATGTTATGGATATGCTGCACAATGTAATTGTTGGATCAACCATAAATTTAATTTGAATTAGCCTTGAGCCTGAAGACATAAAGAGGAGGCAAGGATGAAGGTTATTTTAAAAAGCGTTCCAAATTGAGATTAATAGTAATCTCCTTTTCTGGTTTTTATTTCTGTCAATCTATAGGCCAGGATGCAATCCTGAAAATTCTACAGGAAAGATATCAGGAAGTAGGGACTAGTTATAGCAGCTACTATTTTAAGCTGAATGCAAGCACTCTTATGACATACTATAGGCAGTATAATCTTCTCATAGAGAGGAGTGCAAAATATTTAGCTTATATATAATGGGATTAGTGAAAATCATTTACAGATACAACTTGCAAGTAGTCCTCATTTAATTATCATTTGTTCCGTGACTGTTTGAAGTTACAATGGTGCTGAATGAGTTGTAGTTAAGATTGCTGCTCAAAGTTACAGCCATTGAAGCACATAATCAAAATTTGGTTGCTTGCCCACATTTATGACTGCAGCATGTGCTTCGACTCTCCCCACCTGGCTATCTGCCCCCACCCTTTTGATTGTCCTACACTCTGCTGTTGGAGAGCAGTGGGAAGAAGAAGATGGTGAAGGTGAACTGGGGGCAGAAAGGGATAGTGGTGGGCAGCAGGAGTAGGCATTGCAGTGCAGGGTGACCAAAAGCACAGAGTGGGGGAAGAGATAGCTGAGTGGAGGAAGTTAAAGCAGAGATGAACACAAGGCAAAGAAGCATGAATTCAGGAGGGCTGGACTTAGACCATTTGTGGTAACATAATGACTCTAAGCTGATGACGTGCTTAATTCCCCGCTCCCCACAGCTCTGCCTGCTCTTCTTCTACATCTTCTTTCCTCTCTAACCCCTGCTCCCTCTCATGCTATCTACCATGCTTGCAGGCCATCTAAAGGCCCCTCAGGAGGGCCACCATTTCCTGCTAGTTGCTGCCTCCTCTTCCACTGGATCAACTCATCATCCAAGATTATAGTCTGCTGCTTGCGAAGCAAAGCCAGTGTCTGCTGGTGCTTTTCAGCCAGTTCCTGAGGAGTACAAAAAGCATTTTGAATATGGTATTAACAACAACAACAACAACAACAAAAGCCTAATAGGAAAGAAAATAGAAAGTCAGAATTAGGACTTGGGAGGTGGGACTTACTACACGATACTGTTGCAGTGTCTGAGCCTCCCGGTGTAGCCAAGCTTCCAGAGATGACTTTTTTTGCTGCAGAGTAGGCTCACGGACCATACGTTCCTGTGGGCTTAGCTGAGAGAGCTGAGTGAATTGGGCTAGAAAGGAAGCATAAAATTAGGCCTTGCCTTGAATTACCTCAAATTACCTGTCAGTTCCCACCTACCAGAAGGGAGCTCCTTGCATTCAAGTTTATCTGTGTGGCCGCTTTATAAGTGGTCCTTGGCATACTGCCCATTATGGCTGTATGTCATAATGATAAAACATGTTGATCACACAGGACCTACCCGATCTTACAACATATTTTGTGGCAGCCATTAAGTGAATACCACAGTTGTAATGTGAACATGGTGATTGTTAGGTGAATTCCACAGTCGTTAAGCGGACTAATGGTTCACTATGGACTCAGTTTTGCAACAAAAAAAAAACAAAACAGAAATCCAGTTTTCAGCAAAACCATTGTAAAACATGATTATATGATGCTGCCTATGAGTGCCCTAAATTCAGTCCCATGACCATGGAAGGGGGCCTGATCGTCAGAATCCAGGTTGTAAGTCCCATTTTTTAGGTTGGTTGTAACTTTGATCAATCACTAAGTGACTGGCTATAAGTCAAGGGCTACCTGTACAACTTCCTTTAAAAATCCAGTTGAAGAACATAGGAAAGAATACCATCCATCCAGCTCACTTCACTTTAAACTGGTTCTGCAGGATTTTCAACAGAGGTCTGTTCTAGTCCTACTAGGAGATGCCAGAGTTGAGAGTGGAATTTTTCATATTCAAATGTAGGTTCTATTACTTCATCATTATATGTTAATATTCATATTACAAAGGCTGGATATTAGTATTAGAATTTCAATTTTGTTAATGAGATACTATTCCTCCTCTATTCCCACAGATATACCTTGTAGATGAAGGCTCTCTTGGTACTGGATGATGAAATATTCCTGATGCTGCTGAAGCTTTTTCAGTTGGTTCTCAGTGTCCTGGGTGATCAGGCGTAATTCATCAAAAGTCTGGTTGATCTGAAGATGCTTTTGAGTCACGGCATCAGCCATGCTGCTAGCTAGTAATGGGCTCTGTAAATTTAGAAAAAGTACGGATATTATTGCCAAAGAAATATATTTGGCCACACTAATATAGGAAGGAGAAACATTTATGCAAAAGGAAATAAATCATACTGACATTTCTAGCTTCTCGAACTAGTCGTTGCTCGTGGTATAGGATGTGTCGAATACAGCGTACTAACTCCAGAGGGCAGTGTTTATATGTATTCTATAAAGAAAAAGTGAACAACTTAAGAATGGGTAGAAAGAGTGAGAAACTAGCCTTTCACTCACAGCAAAGTTTGAAAACGCCTTCTTTTACCTTCCAAACTCCCAGCCTTTGTAACTCACCTGTAGCTGAGTAGCGTAATGGCCTAGTTTGATCTTTAGAAGGAAGCCATCCTCGCCCACTTGGTGCTCTGCCTTTTTTTGAAGTTCCTGGATCAGTCCGTCCAACAATTGTGCAGCTCTGACACCCTCCTGAGGATTGTCAAGGTCTATAGAATCCCTGAAAATTAGATCACAAAGCAGAGATGGGTATGTGCAGAAAAGTGAGTACTCTCACCTGAGAACAACAACCTTTGATATAACCTGGGTCAAAATGAGAAGGCAAAGGCAGCATATGTTGCCATTTCTGGATGTTCATACAATGGGCAGAAACTCTGGAACAGGTAGTCCTCGAATTATGGCCACAACTGGAACCATAATTTTCACCAATAAGCAACGCAGTTGTATAATATGATGTTATGTGATCACATTGCCTAATGATGGTTATCATTGCAGTAAGGTAATCTGAGGGGAGTAAACTGATATTCAAGACCAAAACAATACAGCTAAAATAATATGCTTCCTGTATAATGCAGGACAAAAGTTTGTTTCCGTCATAAAAGATAAATATCCCATTCCATACCATCCCTCTGCAAGGCTGAAAATGCTGCTGGACAACCAGATTTCATACTCACTTACCATGGCTGTGCCTCAATCCACTGGGAGAGGTAATGGCGAACCTCTATGGGGAAATGTTGTCCGTATAAGGCCTGCATTTGTCTTAGAGCGTCTCCTTGAAGTTGTTGAGCTTGGATCCACACGGCCATAACTTAGCACCTCCTAATGAAAACAAGGTATGAAAAGCATAAAAGCATTGCTTCTGGAATTCTTTCCAATCCCTTAGTAATATTGCTCCTCCAGGTCTTGTGGCTAAGAGTGAGAAAGAAACATGATTAGAATAAAAAAACCAATAGCATTCTTAGCTGTTGCACAAAATTCATAGGGATTTTTTTTTTAAACCTGGTCATTTGTCCACAGTCTCTGGCTTGGCCCTGCCAACTTTTTTGTTGCTCTCTCTCCAATCAAATATGTGGTCCAGATCTGCTCTGGTTTTGAAAAACTAACCTGCTGATCAACAGGCAATTCTGACCCATTTTACATAATATATTTCAGGGATTCCATTGTGCTGCAAAATTTGATATAGGTTAGGCATAAACTATTATATACACATTTAAACATATATCAATAATAAGATTGTACAACCATTCAGATTTAAAAAAGAAAAGCCATTTTGGAATACACATTGGTCTATGCATAGCACCTGCCTACTATTCTTTTAAGCTTTTTCCTAGGCTTGTAAAATGCACACTCTGAATCACTCTTTCCCCTTTAAATTTGGACAGCTGCCCAATCCCTCACCAATAAGACTTTTCTAAAAAAGCAATCCCCCCCCTCTCCACTCTCAATCTAAAATTTTAATCCAGCTGCAACGTTATACCATACATTCTTGGGCGATTTGGGCAAGGTCTTTTACATATCATTCATCTCTGATTTTGACATATATCTTTGGATTTAGTACCTGCCTAACAGAGGTTTCATCAAATATCAGACAGACCGGTGTATTACATTAGTGACTCACAAGGCCTTAATACAAGCCATTGCCCAAAAGTAGTTACACTTCTATAATAGCAACTTGGGCCTATAGCTTTTGTGGCTGTTTCCCAGCTGCCCTGACAGGAAGGAACAGTTTCCTTCTAGAACATCAGCTGTCTCCAGCAGCCTGCTCCCCCCCCCCCCATCATTCAACAGCAACACTCACCCACACACTTTTAGGTGTCTAGCAAGAGTGCCAGAAACTACTGGATATGTTACCGAAAGACTGAATTGAAGAAAAAAAACCCACTTGATGTTTATTGTAAAGGCAAGGAAAAACCCAGGAATGAATAAAGTACCACTGATGAAAAAAGAGAAAACCTCCTTAAATAGTCTCAAGTTTTGAAAATATTTATCTTTAACATTCTGGGTCATTTTAAGTCCAGTATACTTTCTAAATTTCTTCCAAATTTATAATATCTAAGTATTTCTTAGGTATTTCTTAAGGAGCAAGTATTTCTTGCTTCTTAAAATACCTGATTAACATGCTACTATCATCTACTGTTGTGCTGATGAAATGACTCTGAAGAAAGTGAGCTTCTCAACTTTACACCTCCTTCTCAAGGTAGCTCCTAAGTACCCTCTCTGAAAGCTCCTCAAATATCTTCAAGACCTTCCTGAGGAGGAAGAAATTTGAATAGATCTCTGTTAAACCTATTAATCAGGGGACAGAACCTAAAAGAGATGTTTTCAGTGGTCTCAGAAGACTAATGCCAGAGTAGAGTTGGAAAAATCAGCTCCTGCTGACTTCCTTCTAGTGCTGCGTCTCTGTTTCAAAGTTAGTGATTGTATTCCTGAAACTAAAAATTGAAGATAACGTATTAAAAAAGAATTGAACAACTGATTTGACAGAGGCAACCGTTATTTGCTATACTCTAAAAGCCAAACGTACACAGATAAACTACCTACCTATCTCCATAATATTAAGCTTTTTGAGGAGAAGAGGACAGGAGAGAAATAAAGAGAATAGCATATCCTACAAAATGTTTTCCAAAAGCAAAGCCAAGGAAAAGCTTTTCAAAGTTTCAGTTCCTAAAAATTAGACCCAGTTCCATCAAAGTTGGAGGAAACTTTCTTGTATACCAGAGTGAATGTTTCTTTTCCTTATTAGCAAATACACCTGAAAAACAAACACTGAGATTGTAAAGATATTCCTTTAGTAAGAATACAATGCTGTCCAAAGCTGAATCTGAATGAGAAACAAGAAATCAAACTTTACTTACATATTGGTGATATTTCCTCCCTTTGGAGGTACCTGAATCAATTAAAGTTGACCAATTATTAGTCACTCTGCAGCAGCTATTGCAGTAAGACCTTTCCCTCTTCGCTTCTTCTCAGCCAATATATGGCCAAAGATTGAGCACACAGGCAGTAGAAGACTGCTGCACTCAACCAAGTCCCTCGCACCCAACTAAGTCCGTAGCTCTCGCCCTCCGCTTTATAAGCTGAAATTCGTCCTTCAGAAGAACAGTCTTTTTGCAAACATGTACTTTCAAGGATTCTTGAAGAGCTAAAACAGATTAGATTCGAAATTACAGTACTAGGAAAAACTTGTCTGGGCAATATTCCAAGGCTACAATGGTGACAAAACAATCTTTCCTTACTGTCCTAATACAGAATAGACATGATCATGTATTTTGTTTTGAGTTTAGATATATGAACATTAATTTTTTTTTTGGGCCAATCCTTCCTAAAATGTGGGCTATAAGCCACAGAGGCTACAGAGTTATTGTAGAAGATTCATGGACCTTTTGCCTGCAATGAGATGGAAAGGAGAGAAACTAGACAACAGTATCAGCTCCTCTTTCCTCTAGGCTGCCCGTATGTGCTACTATATACATTATTTACTGGCACAAAGTTTACCAAGAAAACTATACGGGGTTACTTATCATCAACTATCACTTTCCTTGGCAGAGTCTACCCTGTAAACCCCTCTCTCACTCTGGTCAGCACAGTGCCCGTTTTTTAAGGTCCCGTTTGTTGGCTCACAGGCCTTTTAGCTCTTGGATCTTTGCAGAGAAGAAGGGAGAAACGCCCATTCAACCAGAGGCAAGCAAGAATTTACAAGTAGTCCTAGTTTAGTAACCAGAACTAGAACCAACAACTCAGTTGTTAAACAAAGCGGTCATTAAGTGAAATTGCAACCATGCTCATGTTCTTACTTCAGTTGTCTTTGGTTTTACAGTCCTATAAAGGATGTAAATGTGATGATTGCTGTAAAATTACTTTTTCATCAATGTCATAACTTTGACACAATTGCTAAATGAGGTGATTTCTAAACAAGAACTATCTGTAATTAGTTCTACTATTGCTGCAATCCTGATATAAATAGGTAGATCAGACCCAGCAGTCATTATTTTTCAAAGCAAACATCACCATCAGAGGAGGGATTTTCTTTAAGGCTAATGGGGAAGGAAAAACTGGGCAATTTATGGCTTTAATAACAAATTTTTGTATGCAAAATCTGTTTTTTTATGACTTCAACAAGAAATATAAATAAAAACTTAGATCTGCTGTAGAGACAATCACAGCATAATAAAAAGGGCAGCATTAACAAGATGTGTTCTAATTAAATATTGTGGTATAATAAATAAGAAAATATATTTCTCAGACTGAAAAATATCCCCATGATTCAATTAGTATTGTGATTAATAAAATACAAATTAAAGTATTACTCAATTTGTTATAGCTTTGGTCATTGTGTTTTATTTCAATCACCAAATACTAAAAGTACAAGGGAAGCATTAGGAGGCAAGGGGGGTCTATCTGCATTATATATTTTTTTTGTCAAAAAAGGTATCTTATTCAAATACTTGGGAAGCCTAGTTACATGTTACTATAGCTGCCTTATTTCTTGCTTCCTCATTCCATCATTCTGTAAATGAGATACATACATCCAGTCCTTCGAGGCAGTCCATCAAAAAGTACCAGTCATGAAAATTAAGATCAGCTTTATTGTAAAGTTACCATAACAAAATTCTGCAAGTCTAAAAGTATCTTTTCCTACCCTTATTTTTATTCCCCTGAAAACTGGCGAAAGGCCTTTCTTAGAAGCTTCATTCCTACCTGTCCATCGGGCTCAGATTTTTACCAGACTGTTGGCTCTTCCTCCTGTCTCCCAAGATGATTCCCACATAGCATTAGACTTTCATTTAGAATTCTGAAAATATACTGTGGATATCCTCACAAAAATGTGGAAGGCTTGTCATTCATAAAATACCTATCATGTTGTGGATTGCCTCCTATAAAACATCAGTTATCAAGAGATCCCCCAAGATTCTGATTCTTACTTTCATCTTACATTTCCCCCCCCTACAAACAGTTACATATATTTTTGGACACATCATATATCCATAGTAGGAACTGGGTACAAGATGGATTTGGGCAAAGGCATTCTTAGCCACAGATGCAATTTGCTCTTCAAGCAGGAGCTGTGAGTCCAAGAAGACCTTCAAGTTGTGCATCAGTTGTCAGAGGAGGAAGTGCAACTGCACTCAGGCCTAAAGATGCAACTTATTTATTTATATCACATTTAGAAATTGTGATCTCCCTGACCGAGTGACTCTGTGAATAGAACATCTCCAAGTTCCAGGGATCCAAATCATCTTGTCAGGGTTCCACTTGAGGCCATTTCTCCCCATCCAAATATTATGAGCTTTGAGGGACCACACACACAATAGGAGCTTCAGACGTGATTTCCCCTCAATTCTGATCAATACTGACTGGATCTGACCATAAATAAATAAAATGACCTTAACGTGAACCTTTCTATTTCTAATTTCAACAGGAAAACATTCACTGGAAAACATTGTTTTGTTCAATAACTATCATGATCATGACAATAGCCAAACACCTACCTATAACATCAGAGATCATCATAGTGCCTCTAGAAGATTTTCAAGTACAGTCATAAAGATACTCATCTGTTGCTACTTCTCAACAGCTCATATTTAAAGCATAATTTGCTGCCTCTCAAAATAGAGGCCTTCAGGTAGCAAGATGAATATCTATGTTTAGAGACATTATTCTTTATGAATTTGTCTAATCCTCTTTCAAAACTATCTAAACTAGTGGCCATCAGTACATCTAAAATTGTCTTTTTAATGTCTTTTTAAAATGAAGTAGCTAGAACAGAAGAATATTTTAGGCTTAGTTTTTCTGTCCTCAAGTAGGAAATGTCAGTGTACAGTTGTTACAGATGAAATGAAAAAAAAAAACCCTGATGAGTTGTACAACTGTTGCATCTCCTATAAGCATGCAACACAAAATAAAGTTAGGCAAGTTATAGTTGTGTTACAGGCTTGGATAACACCTATGTTTTACAAAAAGGTCAAATTAACATGATACATATTTTAGTTACACAATTAGCATATTCACAGATAAAAATATATGTTTTAAAAAAAGAAGCTAACCACTTTTCCACCTTATGTCATGGCATTCTTCTCCTTTATGCAAAATTATCTCTAACACAGCTCTATGTAACTCTTTTTAACAATCATTTCACCATGTGAATGAATGTAATTACTTCCTTTTTAAAACAAAATACAGAGAAAACCCTATCATTAAAAAGGAACTTGAAAGTGTAGCATGCAAATACTAGAACTATGGGTTCATCCCAAACAAACTTAAATTAAGATCCTAACATACAAGTGGTCCTAGGCTTATGACCACAATTAGGACCAAAATTGTTAAGCAAGGTAGTTGTTACATGAGTTGTGCCCAATTTTATGACCTTTTTTGCCATGGCTATTAAGCATATCATTGCAGTTGTTAAGTGAATTACACAGTTGTTGGCTTCCCTTATTGATTTTGCTTGTTGGAAACTGGCTGGGAAGGTTGCAGATGTCATTCACAAGATCCCAGAACACTGCAACCGTGGCAAATATATGCTGATTGCCACGTGCCTGAGTTTTGATCATGTGACCATGGAAATGGTGCAAAAGTTATATGTGTGAGGATTGGTCATAAGTCACTTTCTTCAGTGCCATTGTAACTTTGAATGGTAACTAAATGAATACTTGTAAATTTAGGATTACCTGTACATGCATATTAAAGCACATTCAGAGATAATCTTATTTCCACATTCTACATTGCATTAAATGCATTTGTAAAATTAGTATGCCTTACCATTAATTTTAAGATCCAATAGTTCTAGCTATAGACCCCGGGGAATTTGCAACCTTTTATTAGCTGCTTTATGTATCTTATCCCAACCATGCCATACAAGCAAAAGGCTTCAGCCCAGTGATGGCGAACCTTTTAGAGACCAAGTGCCCAAACTGCAACCCAAAACCCACTTATGCATCGTCGAGTTCCTGGTGGGCGTGTCCCATTGGGTGGGCGTGGCTGCGATGGTAACGGCAGACTGGGTGGGACTAAAAAGTTCAATCAACCAATTTCAACTTTGCAAGAACTTTTTTTGAGAAGTTGAAATTGATTGATTGAATCTTTTTTTTTTTTTTTTGCACACGGCGGTGGAGGCCTAAAGTGAAAAGATTTTATAAAACCCAGCTGAAGGCCTAGGACTGGGGTGACGGCACGTGTGCCCACAGAGAGGGCTCTGAGTGCCGCCTCTGGCACCCGTGCCATAGGTTCGCCACCACTGCTTCAGCCCATTTTGTTGTCCCCATCCCCCACCCCCAACACTTTTGACTGGACTTATTGCACAATCAGCATATGGCTTATGCAGCATCCTGCTTTGAGTGTGGACACATATAAGGTGGAGAGAGAGAAGTGAGATGGCAGAAAGGTATTAGACTATGCCCATCCTCATAATTGTGGGATACAAATAATGTGAGAAGTGATTCCCCTGCATCTATTTTCAAACCAAATAATGTTAAATTTGGTTAGGTTTTGCAATGTAATGCCAAAGTTATCAAGAAAACCCCATAGTTGCTGCCCTCCTTCAAACCCCTTCAACTTCTTATATAAGAGGAAAAGGAGAATTGGGAGGTTCAAGATTGTCAGAACACACAACTCCCTACCCCTGTCCCAAATAAAATAACCTGCCCTTTAAAATCCGTCCTTAACATTTGTACAGACATAGAAGAAATGCTGAAGAAGAAAGGATGTAAAAAGGGGAGATAATAAGTGCAGAGCTTGCATAAGCAGGCATGTTTGGCCACCAAGGAAGGTCACAGCTTATTTAATTTTCAAAACAAGATAACTATTTGGGAATTGAATATAAATTTATTGGGAAAACAAGCAAAATGCTTATCAACTGGGGAAAAGAAATATGAAAATACTGACTCCCACACAAAATGTTTAAAATAAAAACATATTCCGCACCTAAGATATTGAAGAGTTTGTTGAAAGCAGTGGTTATAAACAGGATTTAAAATACTGCATGCATGCATGCAATTAAAAGGAGAGGGGTCATTTTGTCAGATTATAAACCAAGATCAAATTAAAGCGGTATTATTGGCTTTAGTGTACCATGAGAAACAGAATTGTAAAGCCAACCTGTTTTGCCAAAGGTACAAATGTCAAATGGCAGATTAAAATAAACAGGGAATAAGCCTTCTAGTATATTAAATTGTGGTGTGGGTATTTATGCTTTTGCCAATGAATGTAGGATACATGTTATTTTACTGCCTGGGTCAGTCAGATGGGAGAACCTGTTTTATCAGCAGTCTGACTCTAGCCATATCGTACAGGAAGTGGTGCTTGTAAGAAGTTGCCGCCTCCAACACTTCCCTTACAGGAAGAAACAGTTAAAAGGTGACACACCTTCTGTCAATTGACAGATGCTTATAGCTGTCCTGACACAAGCAAGCAAGCATTTATTAAAGCCCTATTCTCTTACCAAATTGTCTTTCTTTGACCTCTTCCAGAAGTGGCTGGCCTATTTCTGTCCTACAACAAAGGCTAGAAAAAGACTGGACAAGGTTGGAGTTAGAAAAGTAAAAGTGCAACATTTCTAAATTTCAAAATCTGAGGATGAAATTAAAAATTGAACTGAAACCAGTACCAAAAATCAAATTTGGAGAACACTAGAAAGTATCAGGCAGTACTGTATTTTGTCCTACTTATAAATACAGCATGATTGGATAACTCTAGACCAGAGGTAGGCAACCTCGGCTCTTTTATGACTCATGGACTTCAACTCCCAGAATTCCTGAGTCAGCTATGCTGACTCAGGAATTCTGGGAGTTGAAGTCCATGAGTCATAAAAGAGCCGAGGTTGCCTACCTCTGCCCTAGACCAAAAGATTCAAATACCTGAATATCCTTTTGTCTCTTTCAACAAACTACACAATATTTGAAAACACATGAAGTTAGGATTCAAGGAACTGCCATTTAGCTTAGAAATCACTACCTCAAAGTAATTCCTTTACCCGGTAACAGAAAAAAAATGTTTCCTACATATATCACAATAATACTTACTGCCAAGTCCAGACATGAAAAAAAAATTCTGAAAAAAAGCTTATGAATATGAAAACCCACTATTATACCTATGGGGCAAGGGAATTGTTAGTCAAGTCTTTGAACCAGAAACTCCCAACCAGACCAAGTGCCTGTGAATGAATCTTTGGTGTACCTGGAACACTGTCATTTTCCTTGAAGCATCAGAACTTAAAATTGATAGCAACAGTAGCAAAAGTAAGTAGCCAAATAATTTAGAATAAAGGGGCTTGCCCTGTACTCCACAGAAATTTATCTGGGAACTCATAGGCTGTAGCAAGGCAAAGGCCCAAACTAACAACTTTTTTTAAAAAAAAGTTGTACAATATCTGGTATAAATGTTCAAATTCATAACACACCAGTGTTTTGACAACAACAGAAGACAAAAGAAGAAACATCCTCTTAGCTGCTTCTCTTCCAAATCCTAAATGCCTTTGTGTTGTTCATTTAGAACACTCAAGACTGAAATTCAATGCACTGATACCCATAGTATATGTAAAGAAATCAGAGAGATCTCAGTACTTCTAGTATATTTTCTCAGTATATTTCCACATACAAATGATCAATATATCATGCTTGGGCAAATCTAGAACGGCAGTTTGCACAATCACTGCAACATATATCAACTCCTACAGCACATTCTCCCAATGCTTTTCTATGTTAAAATGTCGGTTTTTCCACTAATTTTATCACAGATTATATGTATGTATGTATGTATGTATATATGTATGTACATATGTATATATGTATATACATACGTGTATACATACATATATATATACATATACATAGAAGACAAACGAATGACTCCTGGGAATATCCATAATACAAAATAAAAATGCGAACACCAGGAGAATATACGACAATTAAAAGTTTAGTAAAAACCTTAAAAACCTTTAAAAGCATACAATCATAGGGGCCAAGCTTTCATCGGATCCTTCCGACATCCTCAGGGCACAAAGTTAATCAATGGGAAACGCATTTATAAATAAGCCGATGCCTGCATCCGGGCCCTAGATCTCGTGACAGGGCCATGATAACCAATCATTGTAACATCCTCATTAACCCCTTTAACTATCCTTCTATCCTTATTTGTGCTGCGTTTCCGTGTCAAACCACCATGGGGACGTTTCGCCTCATTAGGCTCATAAAGGTTTTTAAGGTTTTTACTAAACTTTTAATTGTCGTATATTCTCCTGGTGTTCGCATTTTTATTTTGTATTATACATATACATATACATACATACATATATATATATATAAAGTTTCTAAACTGTATGACTGTACAGTTCTTGTACAGTGGTACCTTGGTACTAATAGTTAATTGTCTCTGGGAGGCGCAATTAGTACCAAAAACAAGTACCAAATGTATTTTTCCCATAAGGAATAAAATAGTGAGTTGCAAGGCAGCAGATATTGACAAGTTCAAGTACCAAACAAACAATGAGTAACAGGACAAAATGTTCATCTCAAAATGTGTTGAGTACCAAATTCGATGCGTTTCAAAGCAGTTGAGTAGCAAGATACCACTATATAAGCAATTTCAGACTGCAGATGTGTTTGCAAGCAAGGTTAAATTAGCCACACCATTCACATATCAGAGATGGATGGGGTGCAAGTGAGAGAGAGAAAGTGAAAAATAAAAATAATTTCTTGATTCAGCAGAGTTAGGGTTTGAATCAGAAGAATTTTTATGGAGGCAAGTCAAATTAGGATTTCAGAACTATTGGTGATCAGTAGACATATCTGAAAATCTGAGAGCAGATTACAGTGTATAGGTACTATTGCAACATCACTGCTATGATCAGTATTGTCATTCACAAAGCGTCCCTGTGTCAGAAGGCAAGCCAGCTGCTGGGCTAAAGTTAACCACAATGTTATTCTCTAAGGATGCTTTTAGAATCTATGTGATACCCAGAAACATACTTATAGTGCATACTATGTTTGAGGCCAGGGTTCTGCTTCACAATACCTGCCAACACTTTTTTTAAAGAGAATATTAAATATTAAATAGAGCAGAAAAGGGCAGATGCCAAGGAATGTTAAAAGTGTTACTGGACACAATATTAAGGTACCTTCTTAGAAATTTAGATATTAGGAAGTAACTCTGTGCTGTACCTCAGACTTGAAGGGAAAATGTTCATGAGTGCTTTTAGGAGTTGCTAACAGATGGCACATTAGCACCCCTGTTTGCTCCAAATCAAATTTTCTCCTCTGAATTCAGACTGCTATAAACACTTATTAGGAAGTCAATGGACTGTGAATTGTCCTGCAGGAAAGGGCTTATATGTAGGAAAATGATGAAGATGGGATGTTTTTGTTCTAGAAATTTGCTGTTACTTAACATGTAGCAATGATCTTGTGAAGATAATACATAAATGACTGGGGTGAATATTTGTCTGCCGAAGTACATAGCCTACTAACAGATACAGAAAAGTGACAGGTTAGTAATTGGAGTCCAGATTGACATAGGTTGCAAAATACACATGACCTTTAACACGCCACTTACTTCTCCCAATTTAGAATACTACACACTAGCATGTTCCTCATATTAGCATTGTAACAAATATACTGTACTCTACTCACTGTCAAACCCTACTGAGCAAGTACAATAAAGACAAGTCCTGCCATCACAATTATTTACAAAATATCTGTTAGTGTAGATTCTGTTCCAGGGGAAGGGGAAAAAGCATGCTATTAATATCCATCTAATAGTGAAGAATTATACTTTGGGCATGGAATGATATGTTAAAGGAAAATAAAACATATCTAAAATATGGATTTTGTTAAAGCTGGGTGATTACCAGCTTTACTCTAGAACAGTAAAAGGGATAGCATTGAGAATACAAATATAATGCTGAAGTCTAAATATAGCATACTAGTTAAATATTATTCACAAATGAAAAAAAATCATATGGCATGAATACCTAATTGAAAAACTATAGAAATTCCATAACAATTCTAAAAGTATGTGTATATTACATACTAAAGAAACTTTAGCAAAGATGGCAGGCAATTTAAGACCTTTAAAGTCCTAGTACTTTATTCTGAATTTTGCAATGACTCAATTCAGAGTCACATACTGTCACATACTGAGATACCTCCTCCCAATCTGTTGTCATACTACTGAATGTCAAGTATTAATCATTTCCATCTGAAGTGCAGGAACTATAATTCCGTCTCTTCCATTTTCTTCTGCTGGCTATCTATCTATCTATCTATCTATCTATCTATCTATCTATCTATCTATCTGTCTGTCTGTCTGTCTGTCTGTCTGTCATTTTATATGACTATCCAACTCATGCACGGTGACTCCAAGGGGCGCACAACATTAAAAATCTACCTATGCTTGTTTTAGTAACTAGTAACTAGTTTGTGCTTTCAATTGGATCTAGACTACCTGAGAAATTTCTAAGGGGATTTGGTTTATTGTATAACCTTTCTTAATTACCTTGGAATAATTATTAAGTAAACAAAACTTCTTTGCTTAAACAATATAAATTGTTTAACAGAGTCATACTGATATAAATAGATACCTGAAAATTGTAATAGCCTCGTGAGAAGACAAATATAACATTAAGACTGAGAGAGAGGGAGAGAAAGGGGAGAGGGACTCCCTGTTAATTATTATTTTAAGCAAGAGGTAAAATATTAAGTTTTTAAAGGGATTGGCAAATCTTCCAATTTTCTTTGGGGTTTAATTTCCAGATTTTCAATTATATTAATGGGCCAGTATTTTGAAGTCAGTTTCTTTTAAGACTTCAAGTTACGCTTGTTAAAAAACATTATGATACAATGGAAAGTTATTATTTGGCCCTTTTCATATCTTTGGCAAGGACTTGATTCCTCATTTTATTTAGAAGTTGTTCTTTTCCAGTTTTAAAGGCTGGAAGATTGGAGATAGAAATCATATGAAAAATTTATATTTGGAATAAGTCCAATTTGAAGATTTTGTGGGTGTGCATGTTTATCATCATCATCATCATCATCATCATCATTTCAAAAAAAACTGTGTGGAAAGGAGTATTAATATTTTAAAGCAGAATGCAGTAATAAGTAGGTTGCGGCACCTAAATGACCTAAATGACTCAGAAGCTAATCAGAGTTGGGTTAGTCAATTCTAGGCTGTAAGCAATTCAGACAAAAAAAATTACCTGGAAGAAGGTAATATAAAGTACTTCCATACTGTTGCCAAGACTATCACAAGGCCATGTCACTGAAGTTGCCAGAAGGTGAGCTTAACTAAAGAGAGACTTTAAAATATATCAGCAAAACAGATTTTAGATTAGGGAATAGTGGAATACATAGAAAAAAGGTTAGTACTGAGTGTCAAATGATGAGTTGAACAAGCCAGCCAAATCTTTGGAGTCCTTAAAAACTAGTTACTTTTATTACAATAAATTTGGAAGGAAACTACAAAACCATTAAAAAAAGTTGCTATCTTTGCAGTGCATCTGTATTCTAAGAGAAAAATTAACATTCTTTAAGGAATATACAATTATAAATGAAAATGTATTTTGGCTGCCAAGTCAAATTGGCCTGAGAACTATCAAATAAATTGGATCTCATAATTATGTATAAAGTTGTTCTACTGACAATCCTAGATTTTAATAGGCCAATATCTCTCTCATTATGAGATATTCAAGATTAACAGTAGAGCAGTTGTTTCCTGCAATAATTTGAAATAATAGTAGCACTCTGGAATCTACAAAGAATTAACTAATTTTCCAATGTTGGAGAACTAAGATTTGCACCTGTGGTGTGTGTGTGTGTGTGTGTGTGTGTGTGTGTGTGTGTTTGGAATTACTGACTAAATCAAATATCTTCATTACTTTCTCACAGTAGTGCATATACACTATACCAAAAGAGTTACAAATTGTACATATGTATGTTTATAAACATTTCAGACAAAATGTCTGTTAGTGTAGGAGAAGAGCAGGCAGAACTGAGGTATGGGGTTAAGCATGTCATTGGTTAGAGTCATTACATTACCAGAAAAGTCGAAACCTCTTGAATTCCATTGATCCTTATTTGGCATCAATTTAGTACTGAACTTTAGTTGACTATATTATTATGTATAGACGTGAGCAATAAATCTTCTGAACTGCAATTTAATGTATAGTCCTGATCCTTTGTGCCTGACATTTAGCTAAGTATAATACTATACATTCCCAGATACCAACTAGAAATTAAGACATATGTTGTTATAAGGTATGTTATTTTTTTAAACTAAACAGATATCACAGCTAATTTAGATAGATTCAGATACATGTTGGAACAATTTTCTCCCTCAAGAAAAAGTGCAATACAAATACCCCTCGACTTATGACCATAACAGAGCTAGCCCATTATGATTCTAAATTGTGACTGTCATAAAAAAGACTGAGCAGATTTTATGACCTTTATTGCAGAAGTCATTATGAAAATACCATAGTCATTAAGCGAGTCTACAGTCGTTAAGCAAAGCCATTGTTCACTATGGGCATTTTTGCCAAAACCCAAAAGTAAATGCTGGGTTTTGGTAAAAAAAAAAAATCGTAAACCACGTCATATGACTGTGGGATGTTGCATTAATTTGGGCCAGTTGCTGAGCACCCAAACTGCAGTTTTGTGATCACGGGTGGGGAGGCATCAGAACTTTGGAACCAAGTCATAAGTACCTTGGGGGGATGTTGTAACTTTGGATAGTTGCTACGTGATCAATCCTAACTCGAGGACAATTTGTATAGCTCTTTCATTTGCATCCCTTCTGCTTGGCCATAAGATGCAGAACATACCTTGTATGAAAAGCTAAAGGGAATATCATCCAAAAGAGCTTATATCATCCCTCTGAATCAAACCTCAACTTCTTAGAAACAAAAAGACTTGGGAACAGACCCTACTATAATCACTCCAGTAGAATATATTTTGTCATCAATTTCTTTCTAGTAGTAATTGTTATGTCTTGGGCCTGCTGAGTGACTCAGCAGGTGCAGGAAGCTGCAGAGAGGCCTGGGCAGACCACGTGGATGCCCGGGACCAGACAGGCTGTCTCTTGCGCATGCGCAAGGTGGGAGAATCTATTGCATTGATTGGTTGACACTGTCCCTGGAAAGGGGTATAAAAGGAATCCGCGCCATTTTGTGTTAGTTCTGTTGGAGAGTAAATAAAGAGAAGACTGTTGTTACTCCTGCCTCATCTCAATGCCTTTACATCAGAAACAGAACATTGGCAATGAGGGTGGGATCTGCTGCAAGGGAAACAACAAAAAGAAGATAGGCTGACTCACCATGGAAGGCCTGAAGCGCTGGGAAGTTCGGCGTCCGAGGAGTGCGACTCTGCCTGCCAGTACGAGAATGCTGGAGGAGAGCTCGACAGAAAGGGACCCCTTCTCAAGTCTTGCAGCACGAGGCGTTGACGAGGCCGCCGGGAAGTAACAATGTCCAAGCTAGGCTGTCTGTCAGAATTTGACACAGCTCATCCGGAACGTTGGAGTTCTTATGTGGCCCGGGTAGAGAACTACTTTCGGGCAAACCAAGTTCGGGAGGACGGTCTTAAAGCTGCTACGCTACTGTGTGTCTGTGGGCAAGAGACTTTCGATATTGCTGAGAATCTGGTCGCCCCAGCACCTCTTGAATCCATCGCTTATGCTGAGGTAAAGAGGATGTTGCGAGAACACTTTGAACCAAAGCTTTCGGTGATTGCATGGCGACACGCATTCGAGCAGAAGGACCAGCATCCTGGAGAGTCTGCTGCGGACTTTATTGCTGCGTTGCGACAAGCAGCTAGGCTAGTGTTTCTCAACCTTGACAATTTTAAGGCATGTGGACTTCAACTCCCAGAATTCCACAGCCAGCATTGCTGGCTGTGGAATTCTGGGAGTTGAAGTCCACATGCCTTAAAATTGTCAAGGTTGAGAAACACTGAGCTAGGCCATGAGAATTCAAGGACCTGGAAGAAAGGCTTCAGGATCGTTTAGTCTGTGGACTGAGAAGTCGTGAGCTGCAACAGAAGATCTTCGCAAGGGAAGATGTTTCCTTCCAGGACGCCCTGAGAGAGATTTCAGCTGATGAAGCAGCAGGCGGAGCTGTGAAGGCCCTGCGACTTGCCAAGAACCCTCCAACATCGAGCTCAGTCCATCAAGAGGTCGCTCAAGAGGTATCTGAACAGGATACAGAGATGGAGGTTGACCGATTGCAGCAGCCAGCAGAAAGAAGGCCCCAAGAGCGCAACAAGGCAACTTCATTCCCTTGGTGTTTCGGATGTGGGGGATGCCACAAGCACTCCGATTGCCGTTTCCACTCCGCCATTTGCCGTGCATGTGGCAGGCAAGGCCACATTGCCACCGTCTGTTTGGGTCGCCAGAAGGACCGGTCTTCAGAAGAATTGCTTCAGAAAGATACCAGGGTTCCCAGCCAGAATAGGGTGGGTGTTTGTGCGTCCCGTAGAAGCATTTTAAAACTGGGGCCCACAGGCCGCTAAGAAAGAAGCTTCACATTGACATCAAGTTGCAGGGGGTTCCCCTTTCGATGGAGTTGGACACAGGATCCGCTTTATTGATCATATCTCAGGACACTTTCAAGAAAATTTGTTGCAGAAGTGGCCAGCGAGTCAAACTCAGGCCGTCGAATTTAATTCTTACTGACTTCCAGAATTCCCAAGTCAGTGTGAAGGGGGAGGCCACGCTCAAGGTGCAGCGTAGGAACTTTGAGGGGTTGTTGGACATAGTTGTGGTCGGGGATGACCGCATGAGTCTCATTGGACTCGATTGGTTCGAGGCCCCTGAAATTCAAGTGACCGGACTTCACAGCTTGCAAATGCAGTAGTTTGCAAGGAGTTTGCTGATGTGTTCAGTCCAGAACTTGAATCGTACAAGGGGCCTCCCATTGCTTTACGGTTAGACCCATCCGTTGCCCCCATTAGGATTAAGCCTTGTTGGGTGCCCTTCGCGTTGAACAAAATTAACGCAGAGCTGGACAAGTTGCTTCAGCAGAGGATTCTAGAACCCGTGGACAGTAGTCCATGGGAAACTCCCATAGGTACGCCACTGAAGGCCAATGGAGAAGTCCAATGGACTATAAGTGTACACTTAACAAAGCATTGCAGCAGCATTCGTATCCGGTGCCTGTGGTGAGCCACATTCTGGCATCCCTCAAAGGAGGCCGAGTCTTCGCCAGGCTTGACTTGGCTCAGGCCTATCAACAACTACCAGTTGATGAGGCAACGGCAGAGGCCCAAACAATTGTAATGCACCGGGGCGCATTTAAGGTTAAAAGGCTGCAGTTTGGGGTTAACGTAGCCCCGGGCATTTTCCAAAGTGTGATGGAGCAAACACTCCGCAATATTCCAGGAGTTTGCCCTTACTTTGATGGTGTCCTCATCGCTGGGGAATCATCTGAAAATCTGGCTGACAGGCTCAGGGCCGTCTTGCTGCGTTTCCGCCAAGCGGGGCTGAAGCTAAAGCAAGACAAATGTAAAATTGGAGTCACTTCCACAGAGTTTCTGGGGTTCCTTATTGATGCTGAAGGCATCCATCCTGCTGAATCTAAGCTCAAAGCAATTCAGCAGGCCCCAAGTCCCAAGTCAAAGAGCGAATTACAGGCTTTTCTGGGACTGTTAAATTTTATCATTCATTCTTCCCTAACAAGGCTGTGGCTGAGCCGTTACACCAGCTCTTGGACAAACAGGCTCCATGGCAGTGGACAAAAGTCCATGAAAGGAGTTTTGCAGAGGTCAAGGCCTTGCTGTCTTCAAATGCGGTTCTAGCGCATTTCAATGAGCAACTGCCTGTGCACATAGCCTGTGATGCATCCCCTTATGGGATTGGGGCTGTGTTAAGTCACTTAAAGGCTGATGGGACACAAGTCCCTGTAGCCTACTATTCTAGGACTCTCTCATCTGCTGAGCATAATTACGCGCAGATTGACAGAGAAGCCTTGGCCATAGTAGCGGGCATAAAAAAGTTCCATGACTTTTTATATGGTTGCCATTTCATGGTCTTCACAGACCATAAGCCACTGCTGGGATTGTTTATAACCAACAAGCAAACCCCACACATCATCTCTCCTAGAATGCTGAGATGGTCAATTTTCCTTTCTGCATATGACTACTCACTGGTTCACAAACCAGGCAAAGAAATGGGCCATGCAGATGGCCTTAGCAGACTACTCTACAGCTAGTAGAGTCAGATTCTGCTTCAGCTAATCACATACTTTCCATTCAGGATCTGCCTGAGTCTCCCCTCAATGCTAGGAATGTGGCTGCAGAAACAGCCACTGATCACATGCTAGCACATGTGTTAACATGGGTATTGTCAGGATGGCTTGACACGTGTCCTGGCACAGAGTTCCAAAGTTTCTGGAAGAGGAAACATGAGCTATCCACCTTCAAGGGGTGTGTCCTATGGGCTAGCGGGTAGTGATCCCAGCCTCATTGAGGACTAGAGTCTTGCTCTCTCTGCATGAGGGACATCTGGGAATAGTCTGGATGAAGGCGTTTGCGCGCAGCCATCTTTGGTGGCGTGGGCTTGATAAAGAGATTGAGGCCCAGATCCACGGGTGCAGTGTTTGCCAACAGTCTAGGCCTGAAATGCCTCAGGCTCCTGTACATAGGTGGGAGGAGACACATGCCCCTTGGTCGAGGGTTCATATCGACTACGCTGGCCCCTTTCAGGAGCAATTCTTCCTTCTCCTCGTGGACAGCCATTCCAAGTGGCTAGAGGTCGTTCCAGTCTCCTCCACTACTACTGCCAGGACCATCCAGGTGTTGAGAGGGATCTTCGCCTCTCATGGGCTTCCAGATGTCCTTGTCTCCGACAACGGACCCCAATTCACTTCTTCTGAGTTTCAGGCTTTTCTACAGGCCAACATGATCCGTCATGCCACATCCGCACCGTTTCATCCAGCATCCATCAGCCAGGCTGAGCGTATGGTGCGCACAACCAAAGATGCTTTAAAGAAGATCACTCATGGAAGCTGGCATCACAGGTTAGCTGACTTTCTTCTTTGCTACCGCACCACACCTTGCACAGCCACTGGAAAAAGCCCAGCTGAACTCCGCTGGGGTCGCAGACTCATTACAAAAATAGACAGCTTGCACCCAGACCGGGTGGCTTCACAGGTGTCACAGCCACGGGCACCTAGAAGACTACAGGTGGGTGATCCGGTCTGGACAAGGAACTATGGACCTGGACATCTCTGGGTGACAGCAGTGGTTTGCAAAGTCACTGGGTTGCTGTCATACGAAGTGGCCTTGGATGATGGTCATGTGTTATGTCGACACATCGACCAACTGCGCTGGAGGCTTCCAAGCCACACTTCCGATCCTGACTGCTCTCGGGGGGGAGGAGGACCATGATTACGATTGTGGACCGCAGTCTCTCTGTGAAAGCGGAACTTCACAGGCACCAGTAGAGGGTTGTGCCAATGAGGCAGCTCCTGACTGTGGCACTGGCACTGGGTCCATGGGACATTGCTCACAACCGGCTGTTCAGGCCATTCCATCTGCTGGTTTTGGGCTCACGGGACAGTGCTCCCAAGAGGGGTACATTGTGGACTTGGGGAATTCCACCGCACCAAGGAACTCTGGTCTGGGTTTACAGGATCCGGCCAGTCAGCAGGATGGAGGGTCGCCTGAGTCTAGGGGGCATCAAAGTCCTGGTCTGCCAAGCCTGGCAGGCAAGCTTGCAGGCCAGGCAATCACAACAGCTCCAAGAAGGTCAGAGCGAGCCAGAGGTCCACCCAAGCACTTACAGGACTATGTAAGATTCCTGTCAGGAGGTGGGCAGGTTTAATGGGTACTTAGAAATCAGAACACACTCAAAAGAACAAGTGTTCGATTTATAGTAATGCACAATAGTAAGTATCATTGTGTTGTGAATAAAGAAGTGACAAGGTATTACATTTGTAGTATTGTAAAATATTAAGTACTATGTTTTGAAATAAGGGGGGAGGGGTGTTATGTCCTGGGCCTGCTGAGTGACTCAGCAGGTGCAGGAAGCTGCAGAGAGGCCTGGGCAGACCACATGGATGCCTGGGACCAGACAGGCTGTCTCCAGCCTACTGCGCATGTGCAAGGTGGGAGAATCCATTGCATTGATTGGTTGACATTGTCCCTGCAAAGGGGTATAAAAGGAATCTGTGCCATTTTGTGTTAGTTCTGTTGGAGAGCAAATAAAGAGAAGACTGTTGTTACTCCTGCCTCGTCTCAATGCCTTTACATAGGAAACAGAACAGTAATCATAATACATTATACAATAATATGATGACTAGATAAATAGTAATCCTGGAATGTTAAATGAGGCACATGCCTAGCTTGGTACAGCATCGATTCGTTCTGGCAAAGAATTCCTCAAGACCAGTTTTCTCTCTATAACCAGCATTAAGGATGTAATATCACATCCTAAAAATGCATGGAAAGTTGGAAGAGCACATGAAACTTCAAATATAAGGCCAGAATGAATTTCATGAATGGACAGGCTACAGATTTCTTTTCTGCTATCTAAAGGCAATCACAGTTCAGCAGCAATAGGAATAGAATAACTCACCAGTATCATAAATATCTATGATTATCTGGTAATGATTGTATTCTATACATGCAATAATTTAACAAATCTTGGCTCCTTCATGGCTTTATGAAGAAAATCATGACAATCATACTGCGGTAGGATATCAACTACTCCCTTTTATGATAACCAGTGCCTTATCTGTCTCATCAAATGACTGGATGATTGCCCAGGAAGAAGTATAATAATTCTTATTATGATTTTGTATATGTTATAGTGTGCTTAGACAGCAGTACATGTATACATGCATATATGTATGTATTATCATTCTTTAAAAAATATTAATGTATTAACCCAGAAATTGTATAAAACTTTTGCCTTTTGAAAAAAATGAACTACTGTTTGGCCTCAATGAATTAGCTGTCTCATTAATATAACTACTGTACATAGTTCATGGGATAGAAACAGCTCTTATTTTCAGGAAAGACAGAACCCACCTATAATTATCAAACAAATTTTAGTTTTTAGAAATGTGCAACAGCTCCACTTCAGGTATTATGAGGAGCAAGGAAAAGGGGCAAAAATATATCAAATCTGTGACATGATATTTTATTTTCAAATGTCAGAAGAGAGTGAAAACAGCAATATATAGCACCAGAAAATGCATCAGCAGCCTTTGAGATGTGCTAAGATTAGAACAAAAATCTTTAAAAAGGACCTGGAGATAGATGGAAAAAAAGGAGGAAGAATCCCTAAAATATATTTATGTGAATGATGTGGAATATAGATCAGCTGAGAAGAGGGGGGGGGGAGAACTGGCAAGGAGGAAAGAGGAAAAAATGAAGGGGGGGGGCTAAAAACAAAGGAAGGAAGTTACATACCATTAAGACGCTAGTGAGATATACAGATACACACACACACACACACACACACACATACACACACAAGCACAGATTAAAAGGTAAGAAAGCTGACTGAAACCTGAAAAATTATGTTAAAGTGTCCTAAAGATAAAAACAAAACTGCATGCCAAAATCAATGAAGAAATTTAAGATTTTGGGACACCTGGCTCTAAGCACTTCTTTCAACACAATGTCAAAAGATATAAAAAATGAGCCATGAATAACAAAATGGATATCCATACAACTTTATCAAAAACTTCCTTAGTTTTTGTCAACTTACTACAGCACAACCAATGCAAACTATGAAAAGAATAATACTGCCACACATCAAAAAAAATCTCAGAAATAATTAACAAACTATTACAACCATTGTATCTTTGTAGTGCACAAACCAACTAAATCCCTCCAAAGTATCTTGAATACACCAAAAGACTTAGTAGCCCAAGAAGAAAAAAGAGGAGTCATGTACAATAGTGTAACTATTGTAAGAGCCACTATACAAGACAGATTGGCTGAAAACTAGCAGAATGCATTCTCAAACACTAACCAGTGGTCAGAAGACACAATGAAAAACACCTTAATTTCACAACATGTGGACAATCTTAATCATAGTTTCAGTTGGGAAACCATGAGAATCCTAGACCAAGCTAAATTAAAAATGCAGGGAAATTCCTGTAAGCTTGGCACTCAGACAAATCAGCAATCAACAGGCACATAGAGATAAACAACATGTACACACCATTCAAAAGAAACAATAAAAAGCTAAAAGGGAAACAAACAGGCCAGAACATCTCTTCACCTGCAATCAACATCCAGATAATCATGGATTAATATCAGGATTAACACCAGACCAACGATCAAGCAGTAAACAATACTTTAATTAAGGAACTACCAAGGAGAAAATAACTGCCCATCAACCCAGACAGGTCAAGCTACTGCATATAAACAGAGAACAAACTTGCTTCTTTCTAGCACTGAAGATGTTACCTAGTCTGGAAACAAATGTCTACACAGGCAAGCAACAAGACTCAAAAAGCACCCAAGTTTCCACAGGAGATTTGCTTCCAGCAAGACTTGCCCCTATGTCTTTCATATTACTGCAGTATGTTCTACATACGCTCATGCTGTATGTCCACCCGTTGTCTTGAACAAGCTGCCCTGCTACTTTGCTAAATCACGAAGCTTTGGCACTCCATTTCCAAATACCTCTTCCTGCACAATAATGTACTTAGCCAACAAAACCTCTCAAATGTAATGATCTAGCAGCTGGCTGGGCACATGAAACATGAGAACAACTAACAGAATATTTTTAAATAAAAGGAGCTGGAGAACTTATCAAAGCAAAGCTGTTACTTTTCCAACAAAGATTTTTTTTAGTGCTTTATTTTTTATCGTCATCCAAAGAGCAGGCTACTTTGCACATTCTTTCAATCATTCTTAATTGATACATTGGCTTATAATAACTTCATCTCATAATTGGCAAAAATTGTTTAAAAAGAAAAACTGCACAAGAGTAGTAATAATGTGTAATTCTTCACAGCACTTCTTGCAGAAAAATAACAAATTAGAATGCCTTTTAAAAGAGGACACTGTATCTCCAATTGTGCTTATGCATGTATTTTTATGGTTTCTTATTTTTTTAATGTGCATGTTTGGCTTGGCTGCTGGTTTAATATTTCACTCCTTCAAAGAAAAAGGAAAAAATAAAATAAAAATGTACGTTTTCCAGCTTGCAAACCCACATATTACACAATTTCTCGAGTTATTGCATAATGAAGTAATAGTCACAAATATTTACCCAATACAGAAAGACAACCATTTGTCATATTTGTTGGCATAAAAGAAATGCAATCTGATACCTTACCCAATACTGCGTGCTAACATGCCATAAAGGCTGAGACATTATCAAATGATAAGGTCTCCTCAAATTTGTCACCCATTTGTGATCAATAATTGTGCAATGTAGTCTGATTTATCTTTTCTTCCTTAACAGAGTCAGTTTTGTTTTCTGTAAAAGAAAAGGGACATATTAATTTTAGCAGTAGAAGCAGCATCATTTGAACCCTGTATAAAATGTGTGAAGGGAGAGGGACCTTGTACAGGAAAGGTTCTTACATAGGGAAATATCACAGGAGTTGTCATCCTTTAAGAACAGGCCTCGCTCTTGATTTTTTTTTCCATTTTTCCATTTGTTTTCATTTTTACAATTAGTTTTAAGAACCAAATTCTTCCTGCCATCAACTTTGTACTATGACACTATGTACAGTTTTTAAACTGTAAATAACAGACATGAATACAGAGATTATAATTAGAAACTACATCAGGTGGTTTATTTTTTCATCCCATGCTCTTATTCTGACAAAAATAATTGCATTGGCATTAGTTTCTCTCTGGGGTGCATGGATGTAAACTTTACCAGGATTACAACAATGAAGAAAAGGACTGAAAAAGTATGTAATTTGCCACTGCATGTGACAATAAATTGTTATAATTTCCCTAATACTTAAGGTGTCTTTTTAAACATGTAACTAAAAGTACAATTTATTGTTTAAATGATTGGAACATGTATTGGGAATATATTTAACACAAACTAGACAGAATAGGAAAAGGGGAATTTATTTTTAGTAAGTGCAGACTGAACAGCCTAATAGTTGCTAAAACTATTCTTATATATTTATAATTTACATATATTACATTACATTTTATCTTCTTCTACCCCCACTTTTCATATTTGATTTTATAATGTATGTTTGCCTTCATTAACTACAGCATTAGCTATCAGGGCTGCACACAGCTTCAGGTCCAAGTTCAAACAGATGTTTTGGATTATGCAAGACCACTACTACAGTACCTTTCTGCAATCCTTTTAAAGCAGCCAGATGTTTCCAAGAAAAGGCACAGCTGCTTTAAGGTGCTGCAGGCAGATGCTGTAGTTGCATCTTGACACAATCCAGGACACAACTTGTATGTTTTAGGAATTACATTAGTATATAATATAAATGTCATATATATTCATGAAATGTATATGGCATTTATATTACACGCTAGTAATTTAATGATGAAGAAATTATCATCGTAATGAATATATCAAACAAGAACAAAAGTAGAAAGTAAGACATAGAAAAAAGTTTTTTTTAAAAAAATATCATAACAGAGTTAATCTGCAACTAGTTTCACAGATCACGCTCAATCAAAATAAACTACATTATGACTTACTCCAGTGAGTATTACGCAACAGAGTTTGTTATTATTACAGTAGTAATAATAATAAAATAATGCAAAAACAGCAACTCTTGCTGATATTGTTGGATTTCTCCAGTTGTCACTCACTAAATTAGTTCCTCTATTCATCCATTCTATTAACTGAGAATCAACAAATGTGTGAAGGTGTGGCCAAGAAATGTGGCTAAAACTGAAACTTAATCTGTCACAAATTTTCATGCAATTGGATTTGTCTCATACACTAAAATGAGCTTCTCCAGAGCAAAACAGGAACATAGAACAACCCACCAACATGTTTATATCTCTTGTCAAAAATCTGCTTAAAAAATAACAGTGTATGTTTTTTAAAGTTCTCACCAAATGGATTAGCTATTTTTTTTAAAAAAAAGGAGTTTATTTATATTTTTATGGGCAAGGTGACTGAGAGTATCTTCAAGTAGTAATTACAGTTAGTTCTTGACTTATGGCCACAATGGAGCCTGGAATTATACATTGTAAGTTAATGCAGTCATATGCCAAAGCACCATGTAAGCAGAGTTAACTTTATGATTGTTGTAAAAATGGTTGTAAAGCAAGTCAGTATAGTGAAGTGAACCACATGGTCATTAAATGAATCACATGGTCATTGAACAAATCCGGGACACTACAACTGGTTTTAAATGTGAGTTGCCAAGAACTCTTAATGCAATCACATAGCTGGGGGGTAGGGGAGTCGTAACTTCAAGAACAGGTCAGAGGTAACTTTTTAAAGTCTGAGATAACTTTGAATTGTTATTAAGCAACTGATGGTAAACTGAGGACTATCTTTACTGATGTTTTGCATATTCTGTGTTTCTCTTTAGGAGAGACATAAGTTGATGAAGATGACCAGAGAGTATCCTCAAAAGGCTGTTAGACATTTAATTTTATGCTTTAAAGGGCTGCACTGGGAAATGTACATAAGAAAAAAAGAGAAAGAAATATGCATGAAGCAAAGGCTTTTTCAGATATGTATTGCGATGTAAGGCGACTGTAAACATTCTGTATTGTAAAAGAATCTCAGTTTGCATGGGGTGGTTGTCAATCCATTAAAAATCTTTGAAGAACAATATTTATACGGATCTCTACATCCTTACTGAGGTCTTCGAAGGAACTTCAAAGAAAAATCTGGGGTGAAGGAAACAGTGCTGGAAAGTTATATGAAAAGATAATAATAATAATGATAATAATGATAAAGTTGGAAGGGACCTTGGAGGTCATCTAGTCCAACCTCCTGCTCAGGCAGGAAACCCTATACCATTTCGGACAAATGGCTGTCCAGTTTCTTCTTAAAAACTTCCAGTGTTGGCGCATTCACCGCTTCTGGAGGCAGATTGTTCCACTGGTTAATTGTTCTAACTGTCAGGAAGTTTCTCCTTAGTTCTAGGTTGCTTCTCTCTTTGGTTAGCTTCCACCCATTGCTTCTCGTCCTGCCTTCAGGCGCCTTGGAGAATAGCTTGACTCCCTCTTCTTTGTGGCAGCCCCTGAGATATTGGAACACTGCTATCATGTCCCCCCTCGTCCTTCTCTTCGTTAAACTAGACATACCCAATTCCAGCAGCCGTTCCTTATATGTTTTAGCCTCCAGTCTACTAGCAGATACTCGAAAGGGTAAGGACATTACTTTTCAGAATAGCTGAAAATTAGAAACTGTATTGAAGGATAAGTGATGGAGAAGACTAAAAGCCACATAACCCCCACAATCACCTGCCCCCCCCCAAAAAAGACACAAAACAGATTGCTCTTACTGAGGGCAGATCATGTCACATCAACCTGATTTTTTTTTTAATTATGTCACCAATGTTTGGATGAAATTGGTGCTGTAGATTTGGGTTTTAGCAAAGCATTTGATACAGTTCCACATGATGAGTTCATTGTACAGGCTAGGGCTTAACCATTGGGTGGTTCAAAGGATAGGAAGTTGATTGTTAATGGGGCACTGTCTGAACAGAAACCAGTCATAAGAAGTGTACCACAAGGCCCAGGCCTAGGTCCTGTCCTGTTTAATGTGTTTGTAAGTAATATAACAGAAGGATTTCTAGGTAAGGTTTTTGCTGATGACACAAAGGTGTGTAATAATAAAGGTGTGTATGATGTTCCTGGAGGTATTCATTTCATGGCATTGCTGGGAAATTGGTCAAAATGTGGAAACTGCAGTTTAATGTTTTTAAGTGTAACTTAGGGAAAAAGAATCCTCTGGCCGAGCACAGTATTGGGGGTGCAGTATTGGATAGAACAGCAGAAGAAAAAGATTTAGGTGTGCTCATGGCAGATGGCTGCAAAAAAAGCAAACAGTGTGGCCAGGCATCTGTGAAGGCAAACAAAATTATGGGATAGATCCCTAGAGGGATCACCAGCAGGGGAAAAAAAAGAGGTCATAATCCTGCTATACAGGGCTTTTATAGACCCCATTTGAATCCTGTGTCCTGTTCTGGAGGTCTCACTTAAAAAAAGATATTGATAAGACTGAGTGAGTCGAGAGATGGGCAACACAAATGGTGCAAGATATGAGACAAAATATATTAGGAGAGATTGGAGGAACTGAATATGTAGAGCCTGGAGGAGAGAACAGAAAAAGGAAGTTCTCTGATTTCATTTTTCCATTGAAGAATGGGGTTTTTTTCTAGACCTCCTACAATGAGATCTGGCCTTCTGAAATTGTCTTGACTGATTGATTAATTATGTACTATCAAGTCAGTGTCAATTCTTAGTCATACAAATTTTCTCCAGTCCCCAACTTGGTCCCAACAATGCATCCATTGCTACTGTATTTGAGTCTACCCACTTGCTGCTGATAATCTTTTTACTGTATTTCCCAACATTATAGAGTTCTCAAGAACGTTAGGTCTTCACATGTGCCCAAATATGAACAAAGGTGTCCTACTATGAGTTAAAGTCCCTCTCTTTACACTTGGGGCAAGACAAGGCAACACTGATGAACTCTTTCTCAAGGCTGAATTATTTCCCTTTTCCTAGAAATAAATCTAATTATAAAAGTAATCAAAAGTACTTTTACTTGACATAAGACATAAGGCAACTGACATGAAACTGCCCTATAATCAAACATAGGATAAACTTGATTATTTTTCTAATACTCTTTGATTTATTCTCTAGGGGGAAAACAATATAACCCTACAACACAAAATATCCTATATTAAAAAAATAATTTTATGGTTCTATTTTCCTGCTTTTTTTAAAAGGAATTTACAATGATTACAGGATGATACAGTATAAGGATACCTCAATGGCATATGCTGCGCTGACTGACATTGAATTAGTTATGTAGCTAAAAGTGTACTATCTGTGCTTATAAAAATAATGCAGTTAAAAATCTAAAGGACACTTTGCAAAAGAAACAAGAAAGAAAATGTGCACACATTTATATAAGGAAACAGTATTTGTAAATTATTCACTTAATAGCAGGAGGAATCAACTTACCAACTAATGGAAATATCTGTTTTATCTAAGAACAGCTGCTGAAAGTATGCTGTAGATTGAAATGTTCCTCAAGAATTGCCAGTATAAGGGAACAGAAAATCTATTTTTCATTCAATACTTGCATACAAAATCTTCAGCCATAAAGCACTGACATAATACCAAAATGCCCACTATTGTGATAGGCAGAAGAAGGGAAGGAAGAAGCATATCAACCATATTATTTTAGATGTTCCAGTATCTGGAATGTGAGGCAGATGTTTGTGTACATCAGCTATTTCAGGTGATGGACTGGGCATGAAAGTATTTATTTTCAGGGTAGATAGGTATATCCATCTCTTTTAGCCTGATGCTGAATATAATTTAATACTAAATCTATACCTATATTCAGTCCATAGTCTTTATGTTGGGAATGACTTTAAATTTCATACTTCACAACTTGAACTTCTGGTATAATTTTTTAAATTTCCTTTTTTTCCTTATAATTGGTCTCACAAAGAGTTGTAGAGAATTTGAAGGTTGCCCATTTTTATTTCTTTCAGAATGTCCAATTGCATTAAAAATAATTTAAAAAACATAAACAGGAAACTGGCATACTACAAAGGAAATCATCAGCCTCTAGCATTTTATTTATTTGCCACAAAGTATTTGGTACTTCACAAAGGTGCCAATGGGATGATAGAAATTATCCTAGAGGGCTAGTTGGACTTCCAGTAAATTGGCATTTGTGACTGACTATGTTCAGACTCCATTTTGTTAATAGGCAAGTATTTCGTTGTGGCCATTTTATATAACACAACCCGTTATAATTGCAAATATGTTCCAGACCCCAAAGTTTGCATTTCCCTGTCAGAGACTGCCCAAATAACCTTTTCCTCACCTAAAACTACTCAGGGCATTGCAAAATAATATGAAAACTTGCTAAAAATAAATAATAAATAAGACCTGAATTAGTCAAGGAAATTAGCACTGGATGACTTCCCACAGTATTTTAGTGGCCTTTGAAGATGAATACTCTATATCTATATAGATATAGAAATGGAGATAGATATAGATGTAGACATAGATATGTCTGATTTAGGATATACTGTAGCTACAAATATAGCTATAGGATATAGCAACAAATTTACTAAATGGGAGCGATTTTTTTTGTACAAAAATGCTACTTATCATTGTTAAAAAATTCCTAAGTGGAGATAAAAACCAAACCAAACCAAAATAACCATATGAAATTACAGAAATTAAAATACACATAGACCTTACCGTATGAAAATAATAATACAAAATAAAAGAAACACAGCAACAATAAATTTTATCTAAAGCTTATATTAGCAAAATTGTATAAAACAGATTATGAGGTTATCCTTCTCTGGTTTTTATCCTTTTGTTCAAAATGTAAGGACTTCCCATAAGCCCTTACATTTTCTTAGACCTACATACCCAAAGAATTGGGATTCCTCCATTTTGCCAAATCCATGGATCAAATCTAAGCACTCTCCTCCATGCGAAAGAACTTCTTGGCAGGTCAGATGAATGTGGCACTATTTATGAAAGTGAACTTCTGTCACGTGGACTTTTTTGAATCAGACAATACATTTTATTTGTTTAGGCTTTCAAAATAGTTAATTATCTAACTATTACTTTTACTGATAACTTTGCCTCTAAGGATGGACCAGAATAAACTATCTGTAAATACTGTTTGGAAAGCAGTGTATACATTTAAATAAACTATATGAGAAAAAAATAGACAAACACTGCAAATTAAATCATGCTCACATTTGGTCCTGTGAAAATAAATCTTGCAAGAACACTGGGAAAGTTATTATTTATTTCATTATTGTTTCAATTCAGGTTTTAAAAGCAGACTTTTTTAAAAAAAGAAAAGAAATGTGTAATGTGCTTAGTGTTACCTCACACCGTGAGATAAGCAACATATAAATTTGATAAATAAATAAAAATAATTAAGAAAGTTGTATGTTGTTCAGTAGAGGCCACATCATATGTCACAGTGAAAAGAAATATAGTGATGTCAACACCTAAGTGCAATTATTTTAACTTAACAAGCAGCAAAAGATTTCAGTGGCTGAATTTAAGAATTTGAGAAATAATTCTTGCTTCTTGAATTAGCTAGCACCTTAACTATCAAAAGCCACAGCAAAAGGCAGACACCAAATCCTTAGGCAGGCAGGACAGAAGGCCCATTCCTTAACACTTGCCCAAATGACACTGCTTTGAAATTGAAACTGACCATAACAACTTGGGGAAGAGGGAGAGAAGGGAGTCTGCATGCAGATTTATTGCTTCTGGAACTGAAAGGTAAAGATTCCCTTTCTCTAGCCTACATATTCTGTTTACAGCTCAACAGGAAAAACAGACAACAACAAAAAGTAAACTAAACTAACAAAAGCTGTAATCTTCACCCAACCTAAGATTTAAAAAGTTCATAAGCCCAAGAATTTATCTTGAGCCAAAGGTTACATAGCAACCTATTTTCAATGCAAAAACAAAATAATAGTTTTGAGCTTATGCAATTTAGTTCTTATAGATGGGGTTGCCTCTACAGACGGGCTAGAAGATAGACAGCAGTCCGGCCAATTTGTGCCACTAAATCCAGCATTATGCCCACGTTATATTTTAAAAACGCCATGGAAATTTGTCTCTGCCTCCAGTTGGGGGCTGAATAGCTTTTTCCTTCTCTCTTTGGAAAGGGGGCGCCGAGTGTGTGTTTGTAAATGGAACCCTGAAAGCACCTTCCCTCAAATCGCCCTAGGCTACCGTCACTTCTTTAGAAAGTGATTCGTCAATTTGATAAACAACATTTTTCCTGTCGCATTGGTGGTGTGTTAGACCTTTACGTGTAGAATCGGAGATATACAGCTGCTTTGTGAAAACTGCACCCCGTTAATTCTGTCGACTCAAATAACTTCCACAAGAAAACAGGGCAACCCTTATCTCGTTCATAACACACATAACATTCAACCCCTGCACGTGTCACTCAGTGGCAAGTATTTACCACCATTTGCGTATACACACAGGGAGCCAATCACGTTAAGATTAAAGCCATACGTATCTAAGTGACATACACATACAAGGAAACACGGGTTCGCCGCGCGCGCGCGCGGGTTAACTGTTCCCAGGTAAACATAAAGCGCTTTGCACGTGCCTGAACTAAAATATTACTATTGGGCTAAACGGCCTTTTCGGGTTCGGCTCATAAAGGGGCATACACATCTTTTAATTTATTGAGTGGGGAAAAGGAAATATACACCCATCTCCTTCGCAGGATATTTGATTTCCACTATATGGAAGCGGCATGGTGTCCCGGCCGCGGCGCGGGTATGTTTTTCGTCGCCCTTTTCACTTCCTGCACCCACAACTCCGGTCTCTTACCTGGGCCGGCACGGCCCAGCCCGGTTCCGCAGTCAGGATCCTCCTTTCTTTCCGGGCCTCGCTCGGTCCCACAGCCCTGCCCCCGTCACAGCCTTGGTTCCAGCCACAGCCCTTCCTGCCTTCGCGACCCGCCTCCCTCCTCTCTCCCACGACCAGACCCGCCTCCGTTGCCGCCCGAAAGTGGGGGCCGGTGTGACTAGCCGAAGCTCCCCTAGGCACAGCCTCTGCTGTGCTTCGTAGAGATAGAGAAGTGGTGGGAGCCTCTAGCAGGCTGCGAGCAACCGCCCGCCACCCCCTTTCCCTTCTTTAGGAGCGCCGCGTGTGCCAACTTCACCCCGGACGAGAGGCACAACTTCCCCATCAGCCCCTCTCCAAAGCGCGCCAACCCAACTCGCACACTATACCTTCGGCCCACAAACAGTGAATCGACCGCGCACACACGCACTTCCCCGTCCGGAACCGTACACTCTCACATTCACTTTTGTAGCAAAAAGGGCCCCACCTCCAACCCAATGAATGTACTTTCTTTCAGCCTCAGGAGTCTTTGACTACAGCCCGCGTTTCTGTCACAAATTCTTTGGTCTTCAGAATTGGCTTAGTAGTACGGTACGCTTAGCCCGGTGGGGTTTTTGAAGGGCTGGTTTTGAAGGGCTGGTTGCTGCATTCGAATCCTTGAATACTTTTAAGTTGTTTTGTTTCGTTTTGTTTTAGATTGTTGCAGGAGCTCAGCCTGTTTGCTTTGATCGAATTCAAAAAATGGGTCAGTTCAATAAACAAGTCAGCATTATACAGTACTGTATCACCCCAATCTTACAGCCTTCACATTTTTAATTATTTTTTTCCTTTATGCTGCTGCTGTTTGGAATAGTCCTTCTCATCCAACACACACAGCTTTCATGGGGTATGTAAGTTATGGGGGTGGGGGCAAAAACATGGCTTCATTTTGGTTCTGGTTTGCTCAACACACAATTAGCATTGCCATTGCTAAACACAACCCAGTTTTCTGAGTTCACATGCTGTAACCTACTGAGCAGGTACTGAATCTCATCCTATAATGCTGAGTTCTTGCCACCACATGCTAAGGCACACATGTGCGTGCACACGAGAACAAAGATCTAACTTTTTAAATCTCTACTTTTCTCTTACATCTTTCCCTTGAAAGACCTTCCCAAAACTTACTGGTTCATGGAAAACTTTGGCACAAAACCCCTGCCTTGCGTAGACAGCTTGTATCTCATAGTGAAACGTGTAATGACACGAACATGTCTTTTATATGCAAAGGTGCTTCTAGGCAGATAATTCGTAACAGATTTGAGGCACTACTCAATCTTCTCTCTTAACAGTTTTCCATTGTGTTTGTAATGTTGTTTCTATTAAAATACAATAATGTACTGAAAATATGAGCAAGCTAATGAGGAAGATTTGTGTCCCCTAGCTACATTAGAATTCTTTGTGTGAAACAGGAAAATTGGACAATAAAAATCCTGTAAAAAACAATGTTGGTCTCTCCTGTAGCAAATTTGCAAGTCTCTGAAGCCCAAAACAGAGTTCTTGAAGTTACTCAGTAATAACAATAATAATATTAGTAAACTGTAGTACAATACTAGTAAACAGAAACATGTGTCAGGTTTTCAGCCATTTTCTATCTTTTCGTGTTATGTGCCTACACAAACCTACAAAGCAGTTACAATATAGCAGTCAATACAGAACATTATTTCATTGATCAAACAATTTATGAATTTATGAAACAGTTCTAATAAGCTAAAGTAACCAATAACTACAGAGGAGGAATGCAGTTTCTGAGAACATGAACACAGAGTCCAAAGTAGCTTCCAGAAATAGATAATCTGCTTGGAAACCTGTTTTTCCAAGTCTCCAGGTTCCTAGATTTCCAGTGAGTTAAAATAGAATAGAAGAATCTTGGAATAAAACTTAATGTTGTAATTAATTAATTTAAATTAATAAAGTTCACATAGTGATTTGTATTAGGGAGGCAATGTACTGTAATGGTATGTGGGAATGAACTTGGGAGACAAGTTGAAAGCTGCAGACTAGACAACTGTTAGACAAGCAGCAGTTGAGTCTGCAGAAGGAATTTTGACATGCTAAACATCTCAGAAAAGACCCTCCCTAGTTTCTCGGACATAAAAGTGAAAGGCGAGGAAATGTATTTTCAGACTTTCAAGATTATGTTAATGTAACCTTACAATAAAGTTAAAGGTAATATTTCTGGGTGTGCTTCTTCTGACATCAATCTTGCAAGTCTGGAAGTCCCCTCTGGGTCATTTGCCCTGTTCACATTCCATAGGCAGATTCAGTTGCTGCTTGACTGATCCATTGTCTAGGTTGTGGCTTTTCCACCTGTCGGAAGACAGATCTTCCCCATATACCACGACAGGTGTCTGCTTGAGTCACTTGTTATACCTTCTTTTGGTTTTGGACTTGATTCATCTTTTCCTTCTTGTCACTTTGGGAACTGATGTGGCCTATTTCTGTCAAGATCATCTTCCTTAGCCCGCAAACAGGGGCTTCAGGCTCAATCACTCTGCTTCTGATCACAGAGGAAGGAGGAGAATCACCTCAGAACCATGCCTCCCATTTCTATTTACAATATTTGGGCCAGAGGGATATAATGGATGGTCAATGATATTGAAAGCCACTTAGATCAAAACTTTACGCAGTCTTAATTGCTTCTGCCAGTAGCTTCTATTTTTATTAATTTTGTTTCTTCCTCTTGTTATTGCAGTTTTTGATCTCTAATTACTTTGAATTGGTCATTCATCCTTATATTAAAAGGCTGATAAAAATAAACTCATATAGTTCCAGCTATTTTAACTCCACACTGTGTGCTGAGGTGAAAGCAGAGCATTGTCTAAAGCTTATGTTAAATAATACCAGTAAATGACAGCATTTTTTTTATCTTCACTGCATTATGGCAAACAATACCGAGCTCTTTACCAGGTGATGCCACTTGCTGATGTCTCTATAATGAGTGGAAGTAATTTCGCAGTACTTAAGCTGATATGGTGCAAAACCATAAGCTGTGTTATGATGATATGAGAGGATGCATAACCTGGGCTTTCAGACTAGTACAACCAATTTCATAGTCTCCACCTGTCCAGTTCACCTCATAAGAGGTTAACTATCAGCATGGCTGTTCCTGCTTCTATTACAAAGGAACCAAGGCAAGCATTTGTCCTGACCTCATACAAAGTTCTTGTTTGAGTTCCTGTTGTTTTTAATAGCATATTTCCTCTTCCTTTTTCTCAGAATATATTTACTTATATTTATTGTTCAATAAAAAGGCCCCCAACAGCATCATATATAGATAGTCCTCACTTACTGACTATTTTTCAGTTACCATTAGGAGTCATGACAATGCTGAAAAGAGTGATTTATAGCCAGTCCTCGAAGTTGTGCCCATCATAGTATGCCAGTAGTCCTGTAATCACAAGTTGGGCATTTGGTAACAGTGTACAATTATGAAAGTTGCAGTGTCTCATGGCCATGTGAATCATTTACAACCTTCACTGTCTGCTTCCAAGAAGCAAAATCAATGGGGAAGCCAGCAGTAAGTTGAAAGTTGCAATCACTTGACGTTGCATTTAATAACTGGAGGTGATTAATGTTAGTAAGAACAATGATGATTCATAAAGCATGTTAG
Organism: Protobothrops mucrosquamatus; assembly: GCF_001527695.2. Classification (NCBI taxonomy): domain Eukaryota; kingdom Metazoa; phylum Chordata; class Lepidosauria; order Squamata; family Viperidae; genus Protobothrops; species Protobothrops mucrosquamatus. The sequence continues at coordinate 5,519,350 of NW_015386397.1, forward strand.
AATAACAGAACTCCGTAGAGTTAAAGTTTTTTCACAAAACTTTCATGGCTGTTTCAAAAATTGTCTCCATATACATGCCCTTGCATAGCTTTGTGCTTCACTGATGGGTCCAGCAGAAGTGTTTTTTTGTGCATATGCGAATGAATAGACAACTGGAGAATATTTTCAGTTTTCCAAAGGATGTGGCTGTTTTAATAGAAAAAAAGTGATGGTTGAATGCTTGTTGTAAAGCAACACGTTTGAATGTTTAGCATGGCCTTCTTAGATATTATTCATGATAAGCAGTAGCATAATTATTTTCATCTCCAATATAAAAAATAAAAAGACTGTTTTGCTCTAGTATCACTGTTATATAAAAATTGGGCTATAGTTTTGACTCAAGCCCTGAAACATGGAGAAAAGCTGCATTTTAGATGTTAGTTTGAAAAGAAATGGAAATGAAAATGCAGGGAACCTGGAGTTGTATAATCTTGTCAATTCAAGTAACATCTGTGTTTAATACATTAAAATGATGCTAGCACATCAAATCACTTTAATGGAATTTATGAAATGTGATGTGATAATAAATTATGTCCCTTTCTATGAAGATCTCTGTTCTAAATGAATAAAAAAGGCAAATTCTTTTTATTTTCTATCTTTTGGTGAATCACACTTCAAACCATTGTTCTAACAACTTTAAGAGTTATTATCAACTATCTCTAGGTAACCCATGTGCTCTTCACCTTTTCCCAGTTGTGAATACAGAACAATGAGGCAGAAGTTATACTGGTTTTGCTACTTTTTCATAATGTGTTATCATATTAAGTGTTATCCCCATTGTTTATATGTTCTGTGATTAATTACCCATTCTTTTATTTATTTGTTTGTTTATGTGTCGTATTTCTAACTCCCCATGTCCCTCAAAGAGGGGGCTCTTTGATTATCCTTAATTCAGCATGGTCATGATTAGAGTTGAAGTCTAATGCATCTGAGAGGCACCAGGTAAGGAAAGTTGAGATTATTTCGTCTTTCTTTCCCTCTCTTTTTAAAATAAGTTTCTGGGTAGGATCCCTTCTTCCAGAGTCAGAGAATGTAGCGTAATAATAACTTTGCAATATAAAGTTGTGGTATGGTGACTTATATCATTCCCTCTTCAACTTACAAGAACAAGGAGTCCTTCCAAGAAAGACAGTGCTCACCATACAAGCAAATAATAGATAAATCATCTGCAGAACTCTTCACTGAAGACTCACCAAAAATTCACCGGTATGCAAATCAAATTAGTAATATAATAAGAAACTAATCTAGTGGTAAGCAGTATAATAATTAGAAATAGAAACTAATTTTTAATGCTTTTTAAATGTAATTGGTTCTGGATTATGAAAATCACACCTAGAGTGTCTCCTTGATATCAGTTGTCTGCTTTACCTCTCTGTGATAATAACTGCAGGATTTAATCTCAGCCAAGGTTCCTGAGATGTCATTTTCCATTTTCAGTGCTTATTTACAGTAATAAATAAATAAATATGTATCCCTGGGAATATCTCTCAGTATTTGCAGGATTTGTTTTTTAGTTATATTGACAATATTTGTATTGCTACTTTAAAAATGTTTGGCAATTAAGTCAATTAAGTCAATTGAAGTCAATTAAATCAAGATTTTTTTAAAAAAAACCCAATCCAAATGCATAAAAACTATTGTGCTGTACAACTATCACTTCACTCTGGTACCTACATTCTTAGAACTATATAAGTCTGTCTTATCTGTTCTCCTAAAAGCCATCAGGATGGGTCCCATTCTCTCATCATTTATAGGCAGCTCCCATCATCTATATCAGGAAAAGAAAGGAAAGATTTTACACCAAGATTCAACTACTTGCAGATACTGTGCATCAGGACTTTGGTTCCAGTTTTTATAAAACATTGTACCTCCAACGTGTCTATTTAAGAATGATTATGGGAACCATAACTGGGAGTCTTCACTTATTCAGGAAGTTTCTTATGGGACTCCAGGCAGAATGGTTGCTTTATGTAATATTATAAGGAAATTAATATTGGTAGTAAGTAGTAAGTTATAAATTTAATTGTCCAGATGCCATTGCAGGAAGGAGAAGCAGATACTTTCTCCTCAAATATGAATACTTTGCCTGCTTTTTTTTCTCAAAGGCTGACGTTAACTTCAGAAATGTCCAGGTGGTTTAACAATGCTTGACACTACAGCTTCTGGGATTACATAAAGTTAATTAAACAATGTTCTACCATTCAAGTACTTTTTAAATCTTGTAACTCATTTATTTCTCATTGAAAAACTCCACTGTGTTGCTTGACTGAAAAAAAATATAAAATGCTTTGATTTTATATTAAAAGGATAAATGTATATAAAGTTGTCTTTTAGTTATCTTTAACATATGAATTAATCTTTCAAAGAACATAATTGTTCACACTCAGGTTCCTTCTAAAATGAAAGTATGACACTGGCCTTCACTTTTTTCCTAGCTACCAGCAAAAGAAGATGGTCAGTTCTCTTTTTCAAAAAAATGTGTGGCACAATCAAAGACAGTAAAAATAATGTTTCAAAAAAGATAATATGTCCCAAAACCTCTGATATAACTAGCAGAATTGCAAATACTAAATTTTTTGAATTATTGAGATGTAGACTGAACTCTCATGTATGCTGTGTACTTTTCAATAACCAGAGAGGAAAATACAGATTCATGATCCAGATACAGATATTTCAGATACAGATTCATGATCCAAATTCATGATCCAAAATGACAGGACTGAAACCAAGAATGACACCTGACAGTTCTTCCAAAATGAGTTCTTCATTGTTTATTCTGGCAGCACATTATTTATATATTTATTCATCCAGAAAATGTATATGTTGCTCAGCTGGTTGTGTGAAATGACTGAGTGGTTTATAATCACATTAACATGGTCAAAACCCACCATTTTGAGAATACATCACCACCCTCTTTCTCTATTTTTAGTATCTTGAACCCTTGTGCTAGCAAAGTGTTGTAAGGTTTATTGACAGAATTAGTCCATGCCTACTGGCCGTGGCTGGCTGGGGAATTCTGGGAGTTGAAGTAGATGCATTTTAAAGTTACCAAGGTTGAATAACATTGGTTTAGAAGATTTATATTGTGCTGACAAAACTTTGCAATGATTTCTGTAATGAGTCTGTTTCAGTCTTTTTTCTCTGCAGTCTTTTTTCTTTGGTAGACCAAGAAGACAGGTTAATTAATTACTTTTTAGGTGCTCCCATAATATGCTTGACTTGGTGGAGTTACTTTAACTCTATGCAAGTCTGGGTCAAACTGCTGGCCCATGGGCCGGTTGCATCATGTGGAGGCCATGCCCACCCCAGCTCCAGCAATGCAAAAAGAGTCGCGACACGTCACAGCGAGTTTAACACCCGTGCAGTAGAGGTTAATTTACTAGGTCAAACGTCCCCTTTTTGGTGTTTCCACAACACTTAAAACACATTGTCTCACTTAAGCTTATATGGGAACAGGGCTATAAAGTAATTTAGTGCTGGATTCTGGAGCATGCCCTTCCTTACTTTCCCAGGAATCTTAATGCTTAAAAAAAAAAAAAAGGACTGAAATCATTTTGCAAAATGAAAATATTCTATGGAAATGATTAGCAAATGGTAAGTTCTAGAGCAGGGGTGTCAAACTGTCGGCCCATGGGCCGGACGCATCATGCAGAACCCACACCCATCCCATTGCCGGCAATGGCAAAACCATCCTGATACGTTGCGCAATGTCACGTGATGTTGCGAGTTTGACATGTCTGTTCTAGAGAAATTATAACCTTTTGGAATACCCAGAGAATGCAGAGTTTTCAGAGAAAACAGAAGCAGAAAAAACATTTAGGGGCATTTCTACTTTTGAAAAGAGAGAATATATCAAGGGAGTCATCTTCCGGAAAGCAGTTCCCATGAATCTTGTGTGTTCTAACCAGACAGATGCAGGAAGCAACATAGACAGTGGTTGTCAATATTTCAGTGCTTTAGGTGGCCACTTGGGAGTTTCCTGCACTTTCACTTTCAGTCGTAGATGACAGACTCCACACAACCATTTTCAAGAATCTAGCATGCTCTTGTTGGAATTGAAGTTATGTAGTATTTATTTCTGCCAAACATACTAATTTATTCAAGACAAATTTATTTAAGTATTTGATACTTGGACTATAACATTTTAACTAGTTCATACAATTACAGTTAATAACAGAATGAATAGTCATTGCAACTCTGTTTTTTTAAATTGTATTTTTCCTATTGTTTTATATACAAGCTTGTGATCTACTTAGTTTTCACTAAGTTTGGCAATAATATAACAGAAATGGCAGAATGAAGTAATGCTTTCATGAACATGTTCCTTTGAATCCTACACTAAAAAGCAATCATCAGTTGATCAACATAAACATTCCACTTAATAGTGTTTAAGAAACCATCTAGAGCTCATTGAAATAGTAATAATAATAATAATAAAGTTGGAAGGGACCTTGGAGGTCATCTAGTCCAACCCCCTGCTCAGGCAGGAAACCCTATACCATTTCAGACAAATGGCTGTCCAGTCTCTTCTTTAAAACTTCCAGTGTTGGAGCATTCACAACTTCTGGAGGCAGGTTGTTCCACTGGTTAATTGTTCTAACTGTCAGGAAGTTTCTGCTTAGTTCTAGGTTGCTTCTCTCCTTGAATAGTTTCCATCCGTTGCTTCTTGTCCTGCATTCAGGCGCCTTGGAAAATAGCTTGACTCCCTCTTCTTTGTGGCAGCCCCTGAGATATTGGAATACTGCTATCATGTCCCCCCTCGTCCTTCTCTTCATACTAGACATACCCAATTACAGCAGCCTTTCCTTATATGCTTTAGCTTCCAGTCCCCTGATCATCTTTGTTGCTCTTCTCTGTACTCTTTCTAGAGTCTCAACATCTTTTTTACATCATGGTGACCAAAACTGGATGCAGTATTCCAAGTGTGGCCTTACTAAGGCATTGTAAAGTGGTATTAATACTTCACGGGATCTTGATTCTATCCCTCTGTTAATGCAGCCCAGCACTGTGTTGGCCTTTTTGGCAGCTGCAGCATACTGCTGGCTCATATTTAAGTGATTGTCCACTAGGACTCCGAGGTCCCTCTCACAGTTAATACTATTGAGCAAGGTACCCCCTATACTATACCTGTACATTTGGTTTTTCTTGCCTAAATGTAGAACCTTACTTTTTTCACCATTGAATTTCATTTTGTTAGATAGCACCCAGTGTTCAAGTCTGTCCAAGTCCTCCTGTATCCTAGGCCTGTCTTCTGGAGTGTTGGCTATTCCTGCCAGCTTGGTATCATCTGCAAATTTGATGATTTCCCCATCTATCCCCTCGTCCAAATCGTTGATGAAGATGTTGAAGAGCACTGGGCCCAGACCAGAGCCCTGGGGCACCCCACTACATACTTCCCTCCATGTAGATGTGGTTGACAAAACCATGAATGACCATCTGAATGGCCTCTAGGTTGAGGAAAGGGTGCAATTGGTACATAAGACAAATCAATGCAAAGACTCTTCTGGCCACAACTGCCACCTGCTTTGTGATCAGTTGCTGCAAGTCCGAGAAGATCCCCAAGTTGTACACCAATCTTGAACAGGGACGTGCAGTGGTCTTGTACCATCCAAAACCAATAGGGAAAACATCCCAAAGCTGGGGGTCTCCAACAGGATTATTGAGCCAAAATCTGTTTTTCCCCTTCCAGACTCAAACCTCCTCCAGACACTGAGCCAGAACATTGGAAGCTTCACCTACACAGCCCAGGGTTGAGATTTATGGTTGGGTATTATCCAAACACTGATGATACCAAACTCTAAATTAATAGATGACCTCACTCAGCAGTTTCATGTAGATACTAAACAGAAAGGGGGAAAGTGTAAACCTTGAGGCACCCCACAAATGAGGATCATGGGTATAATCTCCCCCTACTGACTGGAGAGGAAGATGACAAAACACATTGCCCCTCCCCCACTTCAAAACTTGCAACTGGTCTAGAAATATGAGAGTCTGAAACATTGTTTGAGACAGGCCAATTGAGCAGACTTTATCTCTTTTCAGGGATGGGTGCACCTTTGAACCAGAGGGTGATCAAAGACTGATTTGCCTGTGACAGTGGACTGATAGCCATATCCTCCAAATTGAGATCACATTACAATTATCCCAAGGAAAACCTAGATCAAATGTGCAATCTCCAGTGTGCACTGAGTCCTTCATTATTCGAGACAGGTCTATGATTGTCATGAAGGCCATGAATTCCTGAGCCACACCATACTCAACATCCCCACAAAGCAGCCCCCCCCAAGAATCATCAACTTCATGGTTTCCACCACCAGCCCAGCAACCAAATCTAGCAGCTTAAGCAGGGATGATGCTGTGCAGCACAGTAGTCAGTATGGCAGAAGTAACTCTTAACAATTTTCAAAGGCCCAGCTTCAGCCAGAGAATCTTACATCTGCTGATCAGAGCCTCTATAAGAGCTCCAGCTGTTTGGGGGTACCAATTATACTCCCTCCAATGGTGTTTCAAATGATGCAAAACCCAAAACCTAAGTGGGCTTATTTCCAAGAGGGAAACACTTTTATCTCTAAGCCCACCCAGGTCTCAGTTACACACACCAGATCAGGTCCCTCATCCAGAGAGATTATTGGATTAGTGTGACCAAGTTAGGAAAAACATGTGTTCATTTTCATTTCCTGCAAGATTTATAAACAATGTTATAAAGTTCCCGAATAGTCATTATTTTATGGGTCATGAAGCTATGATTAATAAAGTACAAATAATCAATTGTGGTTTTGGCATATAAAAAGAGTTTGCAGTCAGGTTCCACAGTTCAGATGAAATATGATGCTATCACTTATAGAATGAACAAGCTGCATGCAGTGCAGATAGCTCACTTATTCTCAGTCACCATGGCCCATAACAATTTGTCTTACCATTTTGTGCAAACGTGGCTAGACCCCTGCCAAAGGTCTCAGTTGCAACCTAATGTCAACAAAAGCACTGCCAAGATGGACAGTTAACTTTGTTTTGAAGGTTATAGAGGATAAGACCTCCCACTTTGAGAGAAGCAAGGAACCAGGCTTTGATTTATGCCAGGGTTCATACTGAAATGGCAAGGAATCAATTCTGATTTTGTTATGAAAATGTAAAACATAAACAATATAAAAGAGCAAAGCTAACTAGAACCTTACTCTGGAGATTATGTGTAATTTTCTTAATATTAAGCAAGAAAGGAAAGAACATGGGTCCAATTCTTTCTCTTCTATCTGAAAGAGATAGAAGTACAGTTTTAAAAGACTAGGGAGTCCATTTCTTACAACTAATGAAAGTCAAGTAGTGGAGCAGTAGGATAAATGTGCCATACTTTCTGTTGCTACCTTTATTAAATGGAAGTATAGAGGGCTAAGAGCAGGAAACCATTCGATTTCTCTTAAAAAAACCTTGAAATAAGAATTGGAATATTGGGGGGAAAGGGAAAAAAAAACATTCCCGGGACTGAAAGAAAAAAAGAAACACCTTTCCTTTCTCTCCATATTGATGAAAGAGTGTTTAACTTGGACATTGTTCATATAAACCAAAATCTGAACTGAAATCAGTATTACAGTTCAATACTACAAATTGTACCCCTCAATACTTTGGATGCAAAAGTAGAAACATTATACAGTATCTTCTGCAGTATAGCCTTCAAAATTTGATGACTTCAACATCATTTAATCTTATCTTCTAAATGAATGCCAGAAGTCACTTAGACCAGTAAATAATCTATTGTTGAGAAATAAGCAATCATTATCTGAACCCAGAAATTCAAGGAATAGGAACTGTCAAGAAGGGTCGAGTTTAGAGTCCTTGCATTGCAGAAAGCGGGAGGTCTGACCTTCCACAGAATCCCAGAAACCCTATCTGACTGTTCCTAAGAGAACGCAGACAGTTAGGCGAGATTTGTGTAACATAGGTGTCTAACAAAAAAAACTCTTCTCCTTGAGACAATTCGCAAGTGGTTCTGGTTGCTTGCGCCTGACATGAACATATAATAGTGCATAACAAGCTACGGGAGCAGATTTCTTCCTTCCTCCAAGTCTCTATAGTTTTTAAGATTGTGACACATTTCTGTCTCTATTCTTTTTCTCTAGTTCTTATGTGCTTACCTCTGCAGCATTCCCTGAAATCCTGCTAAAATTAAACAAAGAAAGCAAAGCAATCCTTAGGTGGCATTGTGAACCTCATCCTGTATCATCATGTTGTTGTTTTTTTTACTGAAGATGCCATTTCATGTGACTAATGTTAGTACAGCACTGGGAGCCAAGTATTATATTTCTTTTCCCCACCATCTCCCAGAATGTAGAAAAAAAGCCAGGACACAAGATACTTTTATATGCAGAAGTAACAAGCAACATTCCTAATATTTGCAAGATTTGGAGATTTGCCTTTTTGAAAACATAAAAACATATTACAGTACATTATTATAATGTAATTGAAGAACTATTCTGCCAGCATATGATAGAACAGAAATCTTATGAGGCCAAGTTAATATGTTCAGTAATGTATTGTGGATAAGAAAAAAAATCATTAAGAAAATAGCTGAAAACAAGAAAACTGTAATTAACAACTTGGTTTATTCATTCATAGGAATTTTGTCAAAGAAACTAAAATTCCTACTTTGATTTTTACAGAATCTTAAAGCTGACATAAAGTATGTTTGTATATTTAATATTACCAAATATATCTATCAAATCAAATTATTCAGTTAAGGCACATAAGGATATTTTGTAGGACCCTAAAAATAATTCATTGTATTTTGTACAATCATAATCTTTCAAAACATTTATATATTTTAGAGGAAATATTCTCCTCCTCAGAAAAAGATAACTATCCTAGATCTATTATTTTTATGAATTATATTCTATGTTTACAAACTGTTTGAAAAACAATGATCCCATTACTCATGGTAAACTGTATAGCCAATACTATAATTCAGTAATACTATTATCATTTATTTAGCCATAGTCACACCAAATATCTCCTTAGTTTACTTGTTAGCCAACTAAGATGGCTTATAATGTTATTTTATTACAGATTTGCAGTGTCCATTTTATTTCATCTTTATGCATTAGCATATGGATTAATTGCTGCCTTTGTCAAATAAGATTTTGGATAGTGCTCAAAATAAGTAAATTACAATAACAATAACAATAATAGAGTTGGAAGGGACCTTGTAGGTCTTCTAGTCCAACCCCCTGCTCAGGCAGGAAACCCTATACCATTTCAGACAAATGGCTGTCCGGTCTCTTCTTAAAAACTTCCAGTGTTGGAGCATTCACAACTTCTGGAGGCAGGTTGTTCCACTGCTTAATTCTTCTAACTGTCAGGAAATTTCTCCTTAGTTCTATTATGATTCTGTAAAAATAATGATTCTGTAAAATAATAATATAGCACAATATGTTTGGATGAATAATAGTTTAACTCTAAGGAGACTTAATTCTTAAGTGCGTAAAGTAGATTTTAAAACATATCTTTTTAGGAATAGTATTCCAGAGTGAATTTTATTATGGAAAACACTCTCCTTTGAAATTAGATACATAAAATATACCCAATGAAGAAAATGTGCTTCAGCAATGAAGTGCTTCAGCAATAAATAGTGGTTCAAAGAATTTACTCTTCTAAAGGCTTTATAAGCCAAGGTAGCGCTGCAATCCCATACACCTGTCATATTGGTCATAGCCAGGACTTTTTTTGTCATAGAACGCCCAGAACGGAGTTCCAGCACTTTTTATGGATGGAACCTTGTAGGGTAGGCAAGGCGGGTTGTATGACGTGTGAGTTCTGGCACTTTTTTTTTTTTTTTTTTTTACAAAAAAAACCACTGGTCATAGCAATACATTTCTACTCTCCAGCAACTCAGCCCTTGCCTTCAGAAACTAACTAATAGTAAAAGTTTATCAAATTCACTATGGCTGCATAAGTTGGTTTAGGCCAACCAGAAGAGACACACATATCTGTCTGATACAGAAATCAAGCCCCAGGATTTAAAGGACTTTCCTCCTGTGTTTTCCAGTGTGCTTTCTTTACTCCATTTTCCAATGAACATACTTTTCGATGTTCTTTCATGGCCTTGAAAATAGGTGTCATCTGTTCCAATGCTGTCTTGCTTGAGAATTGCTATTCCTCTTTTGCCATCCTCAGCTTTTACAGCACCTAACAGTTAAAAGGTCACTTATATGAACAAACATATGCTTAACTCCAGCTTTGCATAATAACTTTCAGGATACCTTTACATCTGTGTTTCTCAACCCCAGCAAGATTAAGATATGTGGACTTCAAGAATTCTCCAGCCACTCTGAGCTGAGCCATCTTCCATTTGCAGGAACTTGTATCTTCCAGTAACTGAACTCTTGCTTCCTCCATCTCACCAACAGAGGTTAAACCTTTACAATTTTGCAGAATAATTTTACATTATTTTAATCAAATGAATAAGGGATTAGGGTCTTCCCCCATTATTTATGCTTAGATTACTTAAATGCCAAACAATAACAACAGTAACAACAACAATTCATATATTTGTGGATAGCTGGGTATAGTTTCCTGCTTCTTTGGTCAGTTGTGGTAAGCATTGATTTCCTCATGTAGTGTATTATCTGTCTTTTGAGGTTAACAGCAGAAAGAACACCCATAGGATTGGTATAAAGCTGTTTCTGAGGGTTTGGAGAACAAAAAGGTGGTGTTATGGAGGGGACCTCAGTCTTATCTGAAGTTGGAATTCACAAACCGCAGATAGATGCCGTAAGACATCTATACATTATTACGACCACAATGGAGCCCAGCGGGTTTTGCCCCATTTTATGACTTTTCTTGCCACATTTGTTCAGTGAATAACTACAGTTATTAAGTCAGTAACCTGGTTGTTAAGTGAATCTGGCTTCTCTATTGACTTTGCTTGTCAGAAGGTTGCAAAAGATGATCACATGACCCCAGGACACTGCAACCGTTGTAAATATGAACCAGTTGTCAGTCATCTGAATCATGTAACCATGGGGATGCTGCAGCAGTCGTAAGCGTGAAAAATGGTCAAAAGTCACATTTTTCAGTGTCTTAACTTCGAACAGTCACTGAATGAACTATTGTAAATCAGGACTACCTATATTTATTGGGCTATAGCTTCCCAAACTTCAAAGATAGGTGCTCAGCACTTCTGAAGTTTTGTGCAATGCCAGACCAGAAATCAATATTAGATGGGTTTTACAAGTCTTTTCATGATGTGCTATTTCAGAGCCTATGAATATAGTTCTCTATATCAGATCGCTCAAACAGATGTTTACTATCAAACCACTTTTTTCTCATGTTTCTTTCTGTCAACATAAGGTACTTTGAGCTTAAAACTATTTCAAAATGCATATTCAAACATCACTCCAAAATTCAGCCATGACAAGAGAAATATTTCAAGCTTCTTGAAATGCAGAACTATATATATGACAACTATATATGATGATCTCTAATTGATTTCCAAGAAAATTGTCCCTCTTTGTCCAGTGTGGGAAGTAAAAGCAGTGTATTTTCATGGAAACATTTTCCTTTTGAACAGCCCCTTCAATTACCCTCTAGAAATTTGGGCATTTTTGACAAGAAATGAAACATTGGGGAAGGGAAGATCCTTGGATAGTTCCACCTCCTTCTGTTGCCAACTGTGCTTGGGAATATACCAAGCCAACTATACAGGTGAAACTCGAAAAATTAGAATATCGTGCAAAAGTTCATTTATTTCAGTAATGCAACTTAAAAGGTGAACCTAATATATGAGATAGACTCATTACATGCAAAGCAAGGTAGTTCAAGCCATGATGTGTCATAACTGTGATGATTATGGCTTACAGCTCATGAAAACCTTAAATCCACAATCTCAGAAAATTAGAATATTACATGCAATCAATAAAACAAGGATTGTACATAGAACAATATCGGACCTCTGAAAAGTATAAGCATGCATATGTACTCAGTACTTGGTTTGGGCCCCTTTTGCAGCAATTACTGCCTCAACGCGGCATGGCATGGAAGCTATCAGCCTGTGGCACTGCTGAGGTGTTATG
>NW_015386397.1:5532093-5551279 GCF_001527695.2 Protobothrops mucrosquamatus
CTAATTTTCTGAGATTGTGGATTTGGGGTTTTCATGAGCTGTAAGCCATAATCATCACAGTTATGACACATCATGGCTTGAACTACCTTGCTTTGCATGTAATGAGTCTATCTCATATATTAGGTTCACCTTTTAAATTGCATTACTGAAATAAATGAACTTTTGCACGATATTCTAATTTTTCGAGTTTCACCTGTAGAGCAGCTGAATATATAAGATCCAACAATTGGTTCCCCCCCAATCTTTCTCAGTGCTGAGGGGAATCTTTGAGGGGAAGCAGTATGAAAATCAATGGTGTTTTGTTTTTTCTTCAGATGTCTCCTCGTAGCAGCTATATTCTATATGAACTACAGAGAAAGAGCTAAATGTCATTGAGGACAGAAGATCTGCAATGATCTATATGGATAATCTATTTGGACTATGTTTTGTCTGTGTTATGCCACTTCTGAAACAGCTTTGAAAATATTGGCTAGTGATATCCTAAGGGTAAGCAATCCCTGGGTCATTTTCAGCTTGTAGCCCCATAATTATTAACTCTAGTTTCCAAAATATGCTACTAAAACTCCACAGGAGAAAAAAAAAAAAAAAAGACCATGTGGCACCTTGAACTCAGCATTTTTGACTGGAGAGATTTCCTAATTTTATTTCATTTTTTAATACAATGGATTTGTGTAAACAAATGTACACGCTGTCATTTTATGTCATGTTTTTGAATATAAAATAGAATAATAACTTTATTGTCACTTTGAATGTACATTAATCGGCATACATTAAAATAAAATTGTGTTGCATACAGCTCTCAAAGGGCCACCACCTCCGATATACACTACATAAATATAACAAAAATAAATAAATACAGAATTATGCATATACCCACATATATTATATGACACAGAGAAACAACAGTCTAATTTGGGTTATGCATATATGTGCAGGGTGAGAAAAACAAATCTTGCGAATATGTACATGCATGCATTGATAAGGCGTTTAAAATTTCACCTGTGTTGCTATTCTAATCAAAACCTCCCAAGATATTTGCAATATTTCCTTAATGATGCAAATACTGAAGCTAGAGTTGCAATTTTGATTGCAGACAGACTTAAATGAAGATTCCTGTTGTTGCTACAATGAGCAAGTTGCATAGCCACATTTCAACTTAAAATAACTGAGAGATGAAATTGAGTTCTACTGTAAAACTATATTTAATCCTGAGAAAACGCAGTAAAGAATTGAAGCAGTTACCTCAGATTTGCTAATGCAGTTTTACCCTCCATTCCTCGTCAGTTTAGGACTTGTTTTGGTGCCATATTTGATTGCAATTTGGCAGTTCTAAAAAAAAGTTCTGGATTCTCACTTGAGAATTTCATTTCACAAAAAATCAGACACAAATCAGCTGTGTAAATCAGCAAGCTGTTTACAATATCAGAAAAAGCTTACAATTTCTTCTTTGCAATCTGTGTAGTAATACATACAAATCAGCCATGCAATGGATTCAGCCAACTTGTAATGTGACAAATTCTTAGATAGGAGCTAGGAATCCATAGATGGATTCAGGAAAGATTCATTGGCTATTTGGTTAACTAATACTGAGATGCCAAACACTGCACTTCCATGATCTCTAGCACTTTTCATAGCTTTCCAAAGGTACTGGATGATAATCTGCTAGAGGACACCCCCCCCCCCCAAAAAAAAGAACGATGCCTCTTTTTGTTGTCATGATTGGAGATCTTAAACCTCTTACAAGAAGTTTGTCATCTTAATTTTTATTGGGACAAAATGTTATATAATAATTTCATTTCTGTTACTGGAAATTATATCCTCCAGTATTCTTTCTAAACTTATCAGAAGCTTCTCCAGTATCAGTCAATGCTTTCAGGATACCCCAAGTTAGAGAAGATTGTCCTGCAGATTCATTTTCTGGGTGTATATCTTTATGTAACCAGAAACAATTACCTCCAAAAGTTTCCAGGTACAGTAAGACCTCAAGAATTGCAATGGGGTGGGATTTATTTCTTGAACCAGAAATCTTCTGGCTGCTTTCACTATTAAGCAACACAGCCAAGCTTTGGTCAAGAATAAGATTATAAAGTATCAGAGACTGACAGTTTGGTTCTTGAATTAATGCTGGCCTCCATCCAAGCTGCTTCTAATATCTAGTCCAAAAATAAGAAGTGAGGATTGAGCTACTTAAATTCTGATAGTATCATTTTGTTGTCCACAAGACAAGCAATGCTTTTAAGCGGGGGAAATGAATGAATTCTTGTCATTATGGTCATAAACTTTCCTCATGGTGTGGAATAGGTCAAGAGGCAACCTATCTCTGAAAAAGCATTTAAATACTGCAGCAGCAAAGCTGAGGAAGGTGGTAGCTCACCCTAGGGCCTTATGACTGGCATTCCTGTGGTAAATCTGGTAAAAATGATTTTCTTATAAGGATATTGACTGAAGAGGTCAACTTTTCTTGTGGAAAGGATATAGGATGATGGCTTTTCAATCATTTTGTGGGGTGAATGGGCTATTTGAAGCTGACAAGAGAACTGGCAGTCAAAAGACTCACTTCCTCCTACCCACTCACCCCATTTGACTTGTCATCCATGGTTGGCAAGAGAAGTTAGAGATACCACTTTTGTTTCAGTGAGAGAGCCCCTGAATTTCCTACTGCCAAAAAGTAAATGTCTCTGATGGTCAATGCCTTAAACCTGTTTTGGAACTATTTGCTCGGCATGGCTTGTTCTGACAGAAGCTAAAAAGTACCACTATTGAAACAAAGTAAGAAAAGATGACCAGAAGCTGGTTTCGCAGTGGGCCAGGGAGTTCATGGGGAAGCAGATATGCAAATGATCCCTAAGTCTAACTGTTTTCCCTTAGTACAGTAAGAACTCCTATCATCCCCAGCCAGCAAAATATCAAGTCAAGAAAAGCTGTATCACATAAGTGTGTTTTCCATTCTGCTTTTCACTTCTGGCTGCTTAATAGACATTCATTCTGTTTGTTCCTCCCTCAGTTAGCTTCTATTGTTGCCAAGGTAACCTTAGCTATCCTTTTCTCACACGACGCAAAATTATGCTCATTTTCCTAACCGTATACCAGTGAATACTATCCCAACAGGAAGAAAGAAGGAGAATGGTGGTCATTAGCCATGAGTCACCCAAGATTCAGCAGAAATAGACAAAGACAACGTTCAACACATCATGGCATAAAAGGTTCGCAAGGCTCCTGATGCAGAAGCTCAAATATGTGATCTGGGGTCCATCTACAAAGTTAGTCATTAGGTCCTCTTATTGATGGATGACTCCCCAGCTATGTTTCTTTAGAAATCATGGAGTAATATGAAATACTAAAGCAGGGAGACAGATGGAAGGAAGATCTGTACGTTTCATGAATGATTGATACCACCTCTATAAACACACTGCCACAATTCAGGCACTACTCTGACTCTGGCTAATTGGGATTTGCATATGTAGAACTGAGATTTACCTATAAATGTACAAGCATAATGAGATACTTATATTAGACTAATTCACTTGGAGAAAGTCAGATTGATTTATGGTTAAATCACCAGGCTAGAAACCAAAGACTGAGAGTTCTAGTTCTTCAGCACAGGGCACACAGTTGGGTGACTTTGGATCTCTCTCTCTCTCTCTCTCTCTCTCTCTCTCTCTCTCTCTCTCTCATCCCTAGGAAGAAAACAATAGCAAATCACTTCTGATAATGTCACTAAGAACACTTTATGAATTTCTCCACGGCCTTAGCTATGGACATTGTAGGCCTTCGCTACAATCTAGTAAAAGTAATGGCTATATCCTAGTTGCTGGCAATTATGCAATCCAATATTCTGAATCAGTTCCATTAAGGAATTGAGATGGTCAAAGAATAGCACAGGTGTTGGCCATTTTCTAGGCAGCTTTCCTTCTCACAGGGACAAATAAAGGCCCCTTTCCATTATCTCCAAATGGACAAAACATGTACAAACACCCCCCTCAAATAAATTAGTACTGTACACCTATTGGAATATTCTAGGATGGGGAAAGGAGATAGCATTGCAAAAGGCTATATACTAAACAAAATGCATATGCAACAAAAGCTTAATCTTATAAGACAAAATCATACATTAAACTGACAAATTGATACAGGATATTCTTATTTTTAAGCATTAAAATCATCCAACTGGTGTGTCTGTTCTCATGGACAAGATCCAATAGTAACTGCTGAATAAGCTTATACCTTTTGGCCTTCTGCACTTGTGAAATTGTTATCCTACAACATGTTCTGGTCATATGTGAGGTCAGAAAGAGTGGTTGGTAAATAGTTGGGAATACGTGGCCCATTTCATTTTTGTCACATTGTCCTTGCCAAACTCTTCTCCAATCCCTGCTCAATAAAGAGAATTGTGTAAAATGGTGAGATCCAGAGACTCAGCCCTTCCTCAAATCATGAGAGTTAGTGAGACAAACTCATAAGGCCTCATGAATCCATCTTAGCATTTAACTCTTCCAGGAAAAAGGGGGCCAGATGGCCCTAAATCTTCAAAGGAAAGCTCAATCCAATATATGCAAAATATAATATAATTGTGTGCTCTTAATAGGTTTTTATATATAAAGTATTAGCCAGTTTTGAGTAGTCCTAAAACTAGAACCAGGAAACTATGAATTCTAGCCCCACATTAGACATGAAGCCAATTGGATGACTTTGGGCAAGTCACTCTTTCACTCCTATGGAGAAGGCAATGGCAAACCACTTCAAAAACTCTTGCTAAGAAAAACTGCAAAAATTAGTCCAGACAATGCTCGGGAATCCTGACTCAAGGCAAACACAGAAACAAAATATGTGAAGTAATATATGGAGATATTATACATATACATATAGATCATCACAATTTTTTCAGAACAGTATAAAATATGTGCTGCAGAAATATACATGCCTCAAGTTATGTTATGTCCACAGCACAGGAACTGTTGCAATAGAGGCATAGAATCAAAATCATGTGAAGTATTAGTAGTAAAGCCTTAGTCAGGCCACATCTGGAATACTGCATCCAGTTTTGGTCACCATATTACAAAAAAGATGTTGAGACTTCGGAAAAAGTGCAAAGAAGAGCAACTAAGATGATCAAAGATCTGGAGCCTAAAGAATGGTTGCAGAATTTGGATTTGGCTAGTCTAGAAAAAAGAAGGACTAGGGAGGACATGATAGCAGTATTCCAATATTTGAGAAGTTGCCACAAAGAGGAGGGGGATCAACTTATTTTCTAAAGCATCAGAGAGAGTACAAGAAACAATGGGTGGAAACTAATGAAGGAGAGTAGCAACCTGGAATTTAGGAGAAACTTCCTAACAATGAGGACAATTAACCAGTGGAACAGCTTGCCTTCAGAAGTTATGGGTGCTTCATCACTGGAGAGTTTTAAGAAGAGATTGGACAATCACTTGTCTGAAATGGTATAGGGTCTTCTGCTTCAGCAAGGGGGTGGACTAGAAGATTTCCAAGATCCCTTCCAGCTCTATTCTAATTGATTGATTGATTGACATGATACAATTTATGCTGGTGACCATTTGAAAGGTGGACATTCACATTTCAGGAAAATCTAGGTGCTCTATCATTATAGTGCACATATGATAATTTTAGCCTCCATTTGAACATGGCCTCCGAATTATGCTTCTGATTTGCTTCCTGGAAGTTCCTACACCTGAGCCTAATTCTGATTTCTGATGTATTGTAGAGAGACAGAAAGTCCTGCAAAAAGTTAGGGGAAGGGTTTGGGTACCCCAGCTTTATGGCAGTTGCTCTTGCTTTTCATGAGAGTTTAAGTAATACAGATAATCTTTGCGAACTTACCATTTGTTTTGTAACCATTCAAAATTATGACAATGCTGAAAAAAGGGATTTAGAAGCTGTGCCCAAAGCTACGGCTGTTGCATTGTCTTGCAAACATGTGATTGCCATTTGCAATCTTTCCTCCTAGCTTCCCCAGAAAGTCAGTGGGGGAAACTGGCAGGGAGGTTGTAAATCAAGCTGGTTCTTGAGGGCTAGCAGAAACAAATCTGTCCTGAATTCCAAGTCTAGATTTCTACTTGGAAAGAAAGAGCCGCTTAATGGAGGGACTCCATCTTGCACAGGGACTCCATCTTGCACAGGGGCAATTCTTTCACTCTTGAGAGAGGCTTTTCTGTACAGGAAGTCTTCTTCTCTGAAATAATCTGCTTCAGATTATTTATTTACTTATAAGATAAAGATGAAAGGATTTTCTTCTGATTTCTCTAATTTTTTATAACCTTTGTCCAATATATTTTATTGAAAGCCTTGGCTTATTTAAATCATTTTAAAAAATTTAATTGTTTTTTCTATCTCCAAACTAATTTTTAGAATTAGTTGCTAAACCTTAGTTTGCTTTTTTAAGTTATATTGACTCAGTTTTAAATGTTGTAATGTTAGCAATTCCATTTGAGGGCAGAAAGACCTGTTAAATATTTATCAGATTTGTGTGCTGCCCATCTTATCTAGAGGTGGGGTATTTTTTTTTTAAAAAAATCACTTTTTGTTACAGGACAGTCAATGAGCAAGATTATATTCATGTTTGCTTTGTTGGGAGTTTTTATTTTTGGTAATTCCTGTGTGCTATTTATAGACTGAAGTTTTAATGTTCAATGTTATTTAATTGTATATAAAACCCAACATCTTATTAAGCAAGACCAATGAATGAGTAAATAAATTATATAGATACGTTGGGGAGAGGGAATACAGATGCCTAATTTGTACCTTAGCAGACATTGTTACTGTTATACAGTTCGTACATTTCTTTAAAATGACCAAGTGCTCGTCTATGGTGTCCTCTTGGCTAATGAGATTTTTAAGGCTCAACTGGATGGAGACCAAAGTGAAAGATTAGTAAATGTCACCATCAGAATAAATATTTGTATTGGAGCCACAAAGAGCCAACAAACCTTTAACTTAATTCAAATTGATCAAATTTTCTTTGATGAAAACACAACAACACTAAGGATTTAGCTCATTTACAGCAATATTCTTCAGAAATAAACAGGCATGCAATTTGGAAGTACCTCTGAATTTAGCCCAGAATTTGGCTGAGTTCTGAAGTCTTGTAGAGGCAATGGTCAACTTAGCAATGGCTAGTTAGGGGTGGTAGATTTGTGTGCCTACATCTTGAACAGGCATGTGTGGCTGCATTCACACATGCCTCAGTTTGCATGTGAAATTTCATCTGATTCATAAAGACTTGTTCATTGTAAATGTGTAGATTAGCACTTTTTAATTTTTTAATTAAAATACATTGCTATTCCAGATTTCACTGTAACTAAGCAAAGTTCAATTGCTCTGGATGGTATTGTATAAATGACCAATTTCTCCTGCACATATCTATCTCATTCGTTGAGGTCAAAAAGGAAAGGAAGCCCTTTTCTAGCCTAAGGTCTTTTCAGAAACAGGATCTATCAAAATGCAGTCTCACTCCTTTTCCAATTACTATATCGCTTATCTTACAGGCTTTTAAAAAAATATCTGGGCAGATTAGACAAGTTTTAAATCTTTTGTCCTTGTACTGACCCAAATCAGGCACTCTCTGCTTTGGAACAAGAGTTTATTTTACCGGTAGTTTATTTTAATGCAAGTGATAGGTTACCAAGTCATCCTTATGTGGATTATGATTATAGCAAGGACGAAAGTTTGTTCCAGCCAGATTGCACTTTTATGCTTGCATATGTGCTAACTCTGACTCTTCTAACTTGACCCGAAATGGAGTAAAGATGAAGGGAGTTCTCCATTTCTTAGGACATCTCTCCACTATATTTTATTGAAAGCCATGGCCTACTTAAAACCGTTTTTAATTTAAATTTATTTTTTAAATTTAATTCTTTTTCTCTCCCCCATAAAAATCATTCTTTATCAGAATCCATTGCCAAATATTGGTGTGTTTTTTTTTTTTTAAAGTTATATTGACTCAGCTTTAAATGTTGCAATGTTAGCAATTCCATTTGAGGGCAGAAAGACCTGAAAAAATGCCGATATTTCCCAAAACTAGGAACAGGTACTTGGCCCCAAATTTTATCCTTTTTAAGCAAGAAATAACCAAGTTGCCAATCTTGACTCATGTTAAAAATTATGTGGGGTTAGATCTGATTATTATCTGGATGCGAGGCTAGTGAAGAATTTTAGCATTGATCATCAGAATGAAAGTTTAAAAAAACACCCAAGAGAAAGCACTAATTACTTCATATGGTGGCCAAGAAAATGACATGGATGTATCTGTGAAATCATTAGTTTTATTCCACTACAGGGAACTCTCTCTTTCTTAACCATCCATTTCTTCTCATGCCTCTGGCATTCAAATTATAAACTTCCATTTGCAGTTATACTGTTTTCAACTGTCCACTTTACTCATATATAAGTAAAGTGAACATGTTGGGCTTTTAATATAGTCAACTTAGATAATTCCATAACTACATTGCTACAAGGATCACAGTATATGCTATTTCTGGATGTCCAGCTGTTTAAAGTTACAGAATCTGCGCCAGAAAAAAATTAAAAGCACCAGGGGTAGTTTTTGGCTTTAAGTACAGAATATTCTTGCTTGGTTTCTCTGTCCCATCCTTATAGTTGCCTGTCCTCATTCCAGATCATTTGCCACCATCTCCCTTATTGTAGAACTTTCTTCAGTAGATGATATATGGTTATAGTAGACGTGTGCTCAATGGATAGAAAACTCCAGAAGATATTTGTTTCATGCCATTTTTAGAAATTATGGTTGGTGTCTATGACATTTAAACGTATGTCTTAACTGGAAGCTGCCCATCAGAATTTAATTGTCCTGACTCCTCATGGTCCTTCACAAAGTTCACAGAGCCCAGCATCCTCTGTCAAGATAGACGAAGATCTTTTAAATTAAAACTCAATTGCTACCTTAGTCTTTTAGAGCATGATCCATAGAAGAAACCTCCCCCAAGATTTTATCGGTTAATTGGACTATAGGTTTCAGCGTCCATAGCCAACACAGATTGATGTTTCCAGTTCAGCCATTGACCTTGAGGAGCCACTAAAGTTGACAGTGGACATCTTTCCAATATTTAAATCAGATTCCGAATTTAAATCAGAATCATAAGTTGGTTCTTCAACTTCTAGTAGAAATCTCAACTCAGGCAGCATTTCCTCCTGTCATTTCTACTACAGGAGATCAGTGATATTCTGAGACCATCCATAAATAGCTCTGTTAAATGATGGAAGAGACGTTTACATGCCTGCCTACTTGCCATAAAAAATAAAAAAAGGGGGGGGGGAGGAAGACAATCACCTTTTCTTTATTTTCATTCTTTTTTTGGCTCAAACTTCACACCTACCTTTACTCCTGAAAAACTTCAGAAATGCTTATGGAAAACTCTTCATTTTTGTGACACTATTTGTGAACCAGCCATTGTGGCTTGTTAAAAAATATGGTTAAATTAAACATGGCTCAGCACAACATGTAATTTCATATCTTTTCTTTCCTGATCCCATCCTCTGAAGAGAACAAGGCAGTCTAATCACCTATTTAAAAAAAATACTATCATTTCATCTCTAACATTCCCTTCCCCAAACTAGACATAATTTGTTCCTTCAATATTTCTGGATAGGATTTGATTTCCCAACTCCTCATATTCTAGTTACTAAGTCTACACATATTCCAGTTTGTCAGTATGTGACGCTAAAAAAGTGACACTTCAAGTCAGACATATTTAAATGTGGCTTTGCTTCATCCTGGTAATTGTACGTAGCATAACATCCAAAAGTGATTATAAGTTTGGTTCTAATAGAAAAAAAAACTTTATTCTTGGCTGTCATTGACTATATAAAGTTTCTTCTCTTCTCTAGGCCAATTTCATTATTGTGCATACCAATCATTTGATTTTCTTTGGGTCATGAGCCATTTATTGACAGACAAAGTATTGACTCCAACAGAGAAATAAAGTAGCAGAATTTATTTATGAGAAAGCTGAAGCTTGTAGAATCAGCAATAAAATATACTAAGAAATTAAAATGGCTATGTTCTTCAAGAGCAACTTGCTACAGCAAAAAGAAAACACTGAACAATTTGAGCAGGGAAATAATGGCACAAAAATTACTAGATTAGGAAAGACGATGGCAGCTTAGCACTGGAACAATTCTAGTTTAACATGGCTGGACATCATTATTCTTTTCCTAAAAGACTGCTGTGGCAGTGAAGTGGAGAAGAAGCCTAGGTAGGATTACAACTCTCATTATCCACAGACTGTGGTTATAACATACCTGCAGGTTCCCTAACCAGCTGCGGGGAAAAAGAAGAGTTTGGACTAGAAAATTTTCTGTCTCTTTGTCCAGCAAATGGCTGGGTTCAAACGCTACACTAACTATGTTTGGATTTGGCTTCCACAGTTACAGTAGCTTATTCAGCAAACCACAAGCAAAGCAAACAATGATTCAATTTTCTGTATGAATGTTGCAAATCAATGCCTCTGAATCAGTCTTCCTTAAATTAATGCTCTCTAGATCAGTTGAACTTCACCACCTTGAACCAGAAAGTTGAAGTCCAGCACATCTGGAAAGCATCAGTTTTCAAGTGCTTGTTCTAATGACTGGAAACAAACTTCTTTCATCATCTTCTTGTATCGCCACTTTTCAACTCCACTGAACCACAGTGAGATTAGAGTGGGATCTTCAACATTAAAGGCCTCCAATTCCTACAATGGAGAAACTATAATAGCCAAGCAGCAACTGAATAACATTGGCTCCAGCTGGGGCTAAATTAAAAAAGCCACACGAGAAGGGGGCCATAAGGAGCAGACCAATAATGCTGATAGAAATGAATGGCAACAAACTGTTTGAATGTTACTAATATTGCTTTTTAAAGGAATAGTTTTAAACAATATACTGTAGCTTATGGAGGGAGAGAAAAAAAATACCGACAGCTATCTCGTTTAACTACTTTAAACACCTGTTGTTGGTTAATAATGTAGTACTTGAAATAGGGCACAGAGGCTAAAACATTGGACATCTATCCTGTAGACCAAATTTAAATTCCACTCAGCCATAAAATTTGGATGACTATGGGACAGTCACTATTCATCAGCAGGATTCACCTCTTAATTTTGCTTGAGGGCAAACTCACCCTTTCTTTTTAACGGTGAATGCTGTCCTCGTTCCTTTTAGGGCAGAGTAAACAAAAGTGCAATAAATAATAATAAAAGTAATGAACTACATGCTGACAACAAATTTGTGATGGGACCTAACATTGAACTATCACTTCACCTTTGTCCCATTATCTCAATCCAATGCCTTAATCTGTAGACAGTAAAAAGTTTTCCTATGATCAAAATCTTTTGGTGAAAGGAAGTGGAGGGAGAACTAACTTTTCAGTTGAATGACTGAGGTTCAAATACTGTTTCCAGTGGGGTTTGTGCTGCAACCTTGAGTATTAGCAGTCTGTGTAGATGGAATGTTCTAAAGTCTTCAGTAGGAGCATCAAAGCTCAAGATGCCCAGGTAACCATACTATTGGCTATTTTTCTAGCCCTTGCCTTGCAGGATTTTTCTATTAAAGTATATTGATCATCACAAAAGGGTTCAAAAGCAGGGAACAGAAAATACATTGTTTCGGAAAAGAAACAAAAGCACACTCATCTCTAAGAAGTGTCCCTTCCTATATACTTTCCTCTCCCTGGGCTACTTGAACCGACTCCTGCCTGTCAATTTCAACTGCTTTATTTCTGGATAGAGCACTTAAGAAGGTAGCATTACAGAAACAGCTTTTTGTGCCAGGCAATAAAAATGCGCAGAAGACCAAAAAGCACTGTTGAGGAGGGACTCTTGATCTAGTTGAACATTAGAATAAAATTTTCACTCCTTACATTAATAACCAGTATACATAATGAAAAATATTGCATTGGGAAAGAACAGCTAAAGTTAAACAGAATTTCTTCCCTCCATCTGTCTTGAGATCAGGCAAGAAAGCTCCAGCAGTGGTGTATTTAAAGGAGGACCCTCAATCAAATGTCTCCTGTTGAGGCAGAGCTGAGGTGTCTGAGTTTCATGATGCTGTAAGGGGGAGTAAATGTTTGATGCCAGGAAGCCAAAAATGGTCAGCTGTTTATAAAAGATGATCACATGGGTGAATTGGCACATTCAGCAGTCATCTCCATGTCGAATACCTGCAAGGACTCTGCAAGAGATACAGAAGGAGAGGAATGCAATCCAATTTCACACTGCAACTGTATACATGCTCAGCACATTTGGTTTTGAAAAGCCAGATGAAATGTGGTCTACCAGATGTTGCATTCAAGAGCTGTTTCCCCTGCCTTGTTAAATGAAGCTACTCTTCACATTTTATTAGTTTTATTCTGGCCAACTTGCCACTATTTTTTATCCTTGGAAACTATTCTGCTAGCACTCATATCTTCCTTTTTTCTCTCTTTGGAGTTTCTCATCTCTCAATATTAAACATTTGTGAGGGGTATGGGCTGTTGTTCTTTAATTATTTCATTAAATTTCATTGATGTTTCTGTCCCACAAATTTTATTTTACCCTCTGTCTTGCTAATTAATTCTAGAATATGGAAACTTAAGACTCTGTAACACATCTATTCATGTCATTCCTCGTGTAATATAGCTAGTTTTTGTTCTTGCTTTGCCCCATGTCAGCCCTTCCTGCCAATTCCAACTCTTCATTAACAGGACATTTCACTATGTCACCCAAGCCAAATATTTGATCAAAATTAAGCAATAATCCTTTTAATCGATTGAGGGGACTTCCATTTAACCCTACCTCAAGCATTATTTCTTTCCTATGTTTTGGGAAATGATAAAAAGTGGAAAGGTTTTGTTTTGTAAGTTTATTTGCTCATTTTGTGTAAATGGACAAACTACATTTAAACTTAAAATGAAATTCTGATTTGCAAAACTGGTTGGAACATCCTGTCAACAATCATGATTTGCAAAGTGAAATACAATAGCAACTAAGTACATAATAATGGAGTGTGCAGTATTTAAGCTGAAGTGTCAAAAATCTGGAAGACACAATGCTGCCTCCTTCAGGTTTAAATGATAGTTGGATAATTAAGAATGCACCAACTTGCTTTGCATAACTGCCTAACTACAAAAGCAGCAGGGACAAAGTGATCCCCTATCCTTTCATCACAGACAGTTGAACCATAAAGCATGCACTCACCAAATTGCCCACTGGCATTTCCATCAGCTCCTTCACCATTACTTCCAAAATGGATCAGGGATTCAAGTGTGCGGGGAGACATGGGTAGTTCAATAGTGCTACTGCAAGTTGTTCTGAAAAGGTGGGATGGGGGGGGAAGAAGAGGGATTAGCAAGAAGGCACAAAAGTTAGAAGCTGTGTAAGATCTGGTCAGACATGACTCTTCCAGAGTTTCATGCACTTACTCGATACCTCTGAAATAGACTGGTAAAGACATCAGTAGAATGGTGATGATGCTATAATGTGCTCTCAGCAAATGGCTGTTTGGGCTTAGAAGGTAAGCAGGAATCGGTCTTTTAAGCACTTGTTGGGAGACCTCCCAAGGCTTTGGGAAGCTAAAAATATCCTGGAAGAAGGCAACAGTAATCTATTTGCATATTATATTCCAGATGTGTCTATGAATTCATCAGGAATCAAACTGGACTCAAAGGAGGCTTACTGTTTTTCATTCATTACAACAGAGACAGGAAGAGAATTTTAGAGTCACCACTAATTGTATCACACACACACAAAAGTGTTTTTCCTTCTTTGAGCCAATTATTGAAGGTTTTATTTTGTGTTTATCTAAAGTTTTAAAATGGATTGCTATAATCCAGCAGTGTGCCATTGGAATTTGGTAGCACAATCAGGGAAAGGTCTATAAAAATGTCTTTACATAGTGGCAAGTTGCATTACAGTTAATTAAGAAGTTTCTGTGCAATTATATCTCTAATCTGTACAGCAGAAGCAAGGAATGTTGCTAGAAGGAGAGGCTCTGAAATTAACACCAACCCTTCGTTTTTGCTACAAGTAGTCCTCAACTTATAACCATTTGTTTAGTGGCAACTGGAAGTTACAGTGGCACTGAAAAAAAGTGATTTATGACTGTTTTTCACACTTATAACCGTTGCAGCATCTCCATGGTCACATAGGAAAATTCAGACACTTGGCAACTGACTCATATTTATGATGGTTGCAATGTCCTGGGATCATATGGTCACCTTTTGCGACCTTCTGACAAGCAAAGTCAATGGGGAAGCCAGATTCACTTAACAACCATACTACTAACTTAACAATTTCAGCGTTCCATTTAACAACTGTGGTAAGAAAGGCTGTAGAATGGGGCAAAACTCACTTAACAACTTGCTTAGGAATGGAAATTTTGGGTTCAATTGCGGTCAAAAGTTGAGGGCTATCTGTACTTTTCATTTATAGATTATCTATTTTGGGATAAAAACCATGGATAATTGAAGCACAAATAACTGGGGAGAATGATATAAACAAATATTGTGTAATTGTGGGATAGAATCCATGGGTCCTAGCTTTAGTGAAGAAAGCATACTTACGGGGTTACACAGATAAACTTAGTCTTCAGATACGGAGCAGCGCCTGTTTGTGAACAAGAGAAAAATATCTATTAGTTTGTGTATTTTAAAATGCAAAAAGGGTCTCCTATTCAAATTGCATTTTTTTTGCTTCAATAAAAAGATTTGGAAATAGGTAGATGAGGAAAAATCAAATAGAGAATTATCTCAGAATTTAGGTGCTGTGAATTGACAAACCTTGATTTACCTGTAGGTACATTTAAACTTTGTTTAATGGAGATGCTAAATTTAGATATTCTTACCTTCACATTTGATTGGACTTACAAAGTAAACTTTGGTTGTAACAAAAACAGACAAGAATTCTAAAGTCTTATTTTAAATTACCTTTTTCATTTTCCCCCATTGTTTGTTTTTAACCAATCAACAATACTACCAACAGCACCAGAATAAATTAGAAAAGATTGTAGGAAAATTTGCTGGTTGTATAAGTGGCTGACAGAGCATTCACTTCTACATTTAACATGAAGATTTTGTTGAGAAATCATAAATTAAATCAACTTTTTTTTCAGAGAGAAAAATAAATGTAGTGAGTAAAAAGTCTCCTAGGTGGCTTCACGGAAATATGCAGGGCTGATTTGTTTGAAATGGAAACCAAAGAAAGTCAGGCCTGTTTAATACTTGCACGAGAGACCATCTGAGAATAAACCAATCACTCTATGCCAAGAAAACGGCATAGATGTATTCATAAAGAAATCAGGAGTTAAGTTCAACTTGAAGGAGATTTACAGAGTGAGTAGAATGTGACTTGCTTCATAGGTTAAAGACTCCATTTTCAGTTATCGCATATATGTTTATTCAAAATTAAATCATGCTAAGTTTCATTAAAGTTTGCATTACATAGAGTTCTCCATGAAGATACTGTATCCCTTGACACAAAAACTAAAAAATGCCAGCAACTTTTAAGAATCCTTCTCCAAGGTCCAAAAGGCTCAATTTCCACAGTGCCTTTTTGCAAATGTAAGCAACCTTTCAACAGCCAAGGTCCATACTTAATATTTTTAGCCACCTGATGGAATGATAATACAAAGTAGGTTAGGTCAAAAGGGAAGGTCAAAAGTTTTTCTTTTCCCATTGGGAGGCATTCTTTCTCTCTCTCCCTTTAGATATAATTTATAAATTATTTATGGAGTACACTAACAATATTTATGTATGTCAGGAAGCTGGCAACTATATCTCTAGTGTTCTGTAGCTATGACTGAAGAGGAACCAAGAGCCTGCAAAGGGAATTTAGGACTGCACATGCCTATAGTAATCTGGGGGGGGGGGAAACAGCACAGAAAGTCAACAACTACCTGGGTCAGTAGCTTCAGGATGCTCCTGGCTCTCAGGACGGCAGTATTTTCCAAAGGCCTCTTCCTTAGGAATATCAGGGTACAAATAAACAAGTGGGGAAACCAGGATGTTGGTGGCATCCATGATCTTGTAACCCATAATAATCTCAGCAAATGACATATTATTGAGTTGTTGCTTGGTGTACGGCTCCACTGATTGAATTTGTGTTTTTCCTGTAGAAACAGGATCAAAAAGGACCAATAGATATAATGCCTTGCCCAAG
This sequence comes from Protobothrops mucrosquamatus, assembly GCF_001527695.2. NCBI lineage: Eukaryota > Metazoa > Chordata > Lepidosauria > Squamata > Viperidae > Protobothrops > Protobothrops mucrosquamatus. Next base: position 5,548,236 of record NW_015386397.1, read on the forward strand.
ATGGGGAGAAAAGAGGGAGTTATCAAACTCATAGCAATGAAAAAGTAATCTAAAACATATCATAAAATTGAAAATAAATCTTGTACACCGATTAGAAATTGATCATCACTGATTATGCCCTTAGTAATCAAACAAATTCTTCTGATGTTACAGAACATTCATTAAAATATTACACATGGTAACGTCTGTAAGAAATAAAATATCAGCATGCCTTGATTTACAAGTAAAGTATATTATTATATTAAGAAATTTGTTGGTTCAATTCTTGCCACTTCCATTTAAAGGATCTTAGCAGGGATGGGTACAGACTTTCCACAGAATCCTATAAAGCCTAAACAGATAAAAGTTGAAGGAAGTTGATGAAATTTATAACAGTTATTTACAAAACCTAAGAATAATTGAATGTCTTATCCTGATTAATCAACGAAAGGTTGCTTTAAACAATGTGCCAATGATTTAATACAAATATTAAATTAAAATTGATTAATATAACCAAAAGTGCTATGTCTATAATGGATTCCTTAGATAATGTTGTGTTGTAGTAACCTTGCTGCTAGAGACTTAGAGTATTAGCTCAAATTGTTTACACTTGTCCTATTATTGCTATATTTTGGATTGAAACTAACAAGATTGTTAATGTGTGGATCAATTGTTAAGTGTTAAATATCCATATCTTATTCCTGATTATATTCCTATTATCTGAAATTATGACAAGAACTGTGGATTTTTCAGGCATATGAAAATGGCTAAAAATCAAGTACACAACATTGAAAAGAGAAATATATAATTGATTTTCAGTAATGGATTGTGAGTATGTACTGTTTCTCAAGATTTGATGTAGGAGTGGGCAGAGTTCCAAGAAACAACTGGGTGTAACTTTTAAGTAATATAATATTTAATCTGGAGTTACTTGGTTGAATTGGGTGGCTATAGAAATTGAATAAACAAACAAATAAATTAAGGAATTTTGTGTTCTAATATTTTTTCTTTTCCTTTTGTATCATAAGTATGAATTTTGTGATTACATTATGCTGTTAATACTATTATGTGTCCTTTTTTGTCTTTCAATTTGATGTAATAATGTAAACATTAAAAAGATAATGGAAAATTTATCTATTTTTAAGCAATGGTCTAGTTTGTAATTCTTGAAGTAATAGGCAGATTGGAATAAATTTGTTTTTGGGATTTCACTTTTACTCATTTGTGGCATTGACTCCAAAATGACATTATATATATATAATTTTGCAATTATTTTGCATGCAAAAAATATATATATGCACATTTTATGTTCAAACATAGAACACTGAAAAGGACTCATAACTCCTATAAAAATTACAGATGTTGAACATTCACTTCAAAGAGTCATTTTCTCTTCTTTCTTACAAATAACCAGAATTGCCTCTTCTTAGATGATCCTTGCTAGGACATAAGTGTATTGAAAAAGAAAATATATTTATTGGTTCTGAAATAAATATACTCTGGCCTTATTCCCATTTAATAGATTAAATCAGTATGTCAACTGAAATTCTCGAATTGATATTAAATGTTTATTTTTATATTTCATTACCTTCTGAGGAAGAACTGAAAAACATGGAAGAAAAGAGGAGGGTGACCAGCAGCAAGCTGGATGGATTCAATGTCAGTCGTGATGGATGCACCACTGGAAGACCTGAAGGACCTGGCTAAATATAGATCATCATAGATAAAATCTATGTGGTCACTAAGAATTGACTATGACTTAATGGCACATAATTCAGTCTAGTGCAGGGCACTTTTATCATTCAGGACTGCATTCCTTACCACTAATATCCTTCTCCACCCATGTGAAAGTGATTCCACCTTCCTTACTGCTTTCGCTGAAACGCAACAAAAAGGTTCCTGGTGGTTTTGTGCTCAGGATGGCTCTTTCCCTCTCTTTGCTGATGAAGCCCATGATATATCTGGAGGAGAAGGGGGAGGAAAAGGAAAAAAAAGTATAGTTTCAATATGATATATTTTACTTATTTTTAAAATAAAAAGTCACAAAATCATGGAGTTGGATGTAATTATGTAGAATAGTGAGTCCGCAAGCATTTTGCTTATTTGAAATTCTGAATGCATCTCAAGGACTATCACAAAATGATTGTCTGCTGTAGTTAGTATGGCCAGTTTATTTTATGGATCCATTTATTTTATTGTTAAAGTAGTGAGAATGTAGATTGAATGAAAACTTATTTAGATATGATATAAATTTACAGAAATGTAGAGATCAATTGAAAGAATTTTTTTTCTTGAATATGCATAAAGGTACTTCAATTTCGATGGTCTGGGATGCTAGTAAAGCATATATGAGAGGAAATTTGATTTATATGAATAATGTTCATAGGCGTAAACAAGCGCAAAAACGTAAAGAGCTGGAGGAAGAGATTAAATTGAAAGAACAGGCTTTTATTTTGAATCCACTGGATAATAATTTAAAAGTATCCATTACTGTGCTTAGGGAACAATTTAAAATGTTAATAGCAGATCAGACGGCAACTAGTTTAAGGTATATGAAGTATAACACATTTTCTAATGCAAATAAACCAGGAAGGTGGTTGGCCTATCAATTACGAAAGAAGCAGAAATCAAGAATTATAGAGAAAATAGATTACAATGGTAAAATGACATTTCAACAAAATTTGATTAAAAAGAGTTTTTTGGATTTTTATTCTAAGTTATATGCTTCTGAAAAAAATACAAGATGAACAAATAGATAATTACTTACAGGAGGCACATTTTCCTAGATTGTCAGATAATCAAAGGGAAAAAATGAATTGCCCAATTACGTTGGAGGAGATAAAGGGGGCAATTAAGCAATTAAAACTGGTAAGGCACCAGGTACAGATGGATTTACAGCAATTTATTATAAGATGTTATTGGAAGAAATGATAGAACCATTAAGGGAATTGTTTAATAGTATTTTGTTGGGTGAAGCGGTGCCTCCTTCCTGGCGAACTGCTTTTATATCCTTAATACCTAAGGAGGGTCAGGATTTGACTCAACCTAAGAATTATAGACCTATA
>NW_015386397.1:5552638-5610138 GCF_001527695.2 Protobothrops mucrosquamatus
GTTGGAGATGTGGCAATTTAGATGCATCTTATTTTCATATTTGGTGGACATGTAGGGAAGTTAAAGCATTTTGGATTAAGATATGGTGGAATACTCAAAATATTTTTAAGAAAAAGATAAAGTTTAAGCCGCAGATATTTTTGTTGGGTATTATGGAAGACTTGGATGCGAAAGAAATGGAATTGATGTTGAACTTTATCACTGCTGCAAGACTATTAGTAGCTCAGTATTGGAAAACGGAATGTTTACCTACTATAGAAGAATGGTCATTTAAAGTCTCGAATTTAGCAGAAATGGCCAAGATTTCCGCTTATGTGAAGGATCACTCACAAGAAAGATATATTTTGGTTTGGAGAAAATGGAAAGATTATATTGAGTGTAAATATGGGACTAAAAAATATCATTTGGTTTTTGAGTAAATTTTGGAATATTATGGTTGTATAAAGGTTAGAATATTTTATTTGGTATTATTTTTAATTATTAAAGTGTTGTTATTATTATTGTTTTTAATAATTGTACTGTTTAAAAGAGAGTTAAAGGAGGTTACAGATATGTTATTTTAATAGTTGATTAATGTTAATTAGAGTATGATTATGTTATTGTTAACCCTGTGATTGGCACTGGGAAGTGAGGAGGGAGGGAGGGGGGGTGGAAGGGTGGGAAGGGGAAGGGGGGATTTATATTGTAAAATTTTATAAAATTTTCAATTAAAAAAAAAAAAGTAGTGAGAATGCTTTTAAAATTGACTAAGATCCTATATGCCAGTATCCCCAAATTTGGGGAGGGGGGTTTAGAATATCCCCCCATAACCAGGGAGCACCAAATTGGGGAAGGCTGGTTTAGAACTTTGTTACCTTTGAGGACCCATAAGTGACAAGAATAGCTTTTTCTAGACAGAGATGCTGTCAACAATTATGATTTCTCGGTCACGCTTACCCTTCATTCCAAAGTGCCAAGATGTACTTCTTCACCAGGTCAATTATATTGTCCAGCCAGACCCAGAATGAAAACCCTTTTCCTGCCATGTTCTCCTGCAGAGGGTAAATCAAGAAGAGTATTAAGCAAACTGGCTCACAGTTTGACTCATAATCATACATCTCATTTTCCAAACCCTTACCTTGCAGAATTTGGCCCATGTTATTTGGCATCCAGAGTAATTGACACCAGGTCCTAGAAAAAATAATGGGAATGGATGAAAAAATATATTTATTTATTTATTTATTTGTATCCCACCCTTATTATTTTTACAATTATTCAAGGTAGCGAACATACCCAACGCACCTTCCTCCTCTTGTTTTCCCCACAACAAAAATCCTATGAGGTGGGCTGGACTGAGAGTGACTGGAGAGACTGGAGAGGCATCCAGCCAGCTTTCATGGCTAAGGAAGGACTTGAAATCATGGGCTTCCACTTTTTTAGCCTGATGTCTTAACCATTAGGCCAAAAATATTAAAATTAAATTAAATTAAATTGAAATGAAAGAGAAACATTATGATATATAGTATTAAACTTTCAGGCAATGACAAAGGAGAACCTGATTCTAATCTCTTTACTGAATTCATATATTCAGCTAACATGAAATATAACTTAGTTTGCTCTGGCTTAATGTACTTGGATGTTGCAGGAGGGAATAGGCATCATGTGCATTATATTACACAAATAATATCATCAGGGCTTGCAGCAGACACTTATCTTAGCATACTGGGTTAATCTAAATTTCATGGCTTTGTAAACCAGAGGTTATAGTTTAGCATGTTATGTGATCTCAGCTAACTGTGATTGATTCAAGAATCCCAAAAGCCACAATTTAATCTGATCAATGTATGGCTGTGAAAGCTGGACCATCAGAAAGGCTGAGCACAAAAGAATTGAGGCCTTTGAACTATGATGCTGGAGAAGAGTCTTGCGAGTCCTCTGGACCGTAAGGCGATCAAACCAGTCAGTCCTAGAGGAGATCAACCCTGACTGCTCTTTAGAAGGCCAGATCCTGAAGTTGAAACTCAAGTACTAATGACAAGGAAGGACTCACTGGAGGAGGGCCTAATGCTGGGAAAGATTGAGGGCAATAGAAGAAGGGGACGACAGAGAATGAAGTGGCTGGATGGAGTCACTGAAGCAGTAGGCGTGAGCTTAAATGGACTCCAGAAGATGGCCTGGAGGAACGTTGTCCATGGTGTCGCGATGGGTCGGACACGACTTCGCAACTAACAACAAGAAATCTGATCAGATGTTGAAGTTGGATAGCTGTCACTATTCACTTGAGATATTAGCAATGGGAGAGAAATCCCTCCATACCATCTTGATTTTCTTGGAGGAAAGACACTTTTAAAAGTAAGGTAATAGCTTTTTGACATGTTTTTCAGGAATTTGGGAGTGGGGTGGGAGGGGATTGCCAGCACTGTAGTGTTCTGTACATACTCTTGGCCTGGGTTTCAATCCTCAGCCAATGATTCTCCAAGTGTATATTTGAAAATTCTGCTATGAGTCCAAAATTGAGATCCTTGGGCTTAACAAACCCCTAGTCAAGCTGGAAAGATGGCAATCCCTTAGGGACAATAAATGTTAAAGTGAGGGGAGTTTGTTACCAAGTAGCTTTTCAGCAAGGGTTGTCAACTGTTCTATGCTGAGTCCCCGTTTGGTGGTTGAGGAGAACTGCCAGCTGAGCACCTCAGCAACTTGATCCCATGTGCCAATGGGTGGCTTTGTGAAAAAGTTCACGTTCTGCCAAGAGAGGAATTATTCATGAGTTGAAATCAGGAGAAACAGCCTCTTCCTTCCCCATTCCTTTGCACTGATGTATTTACAGCACAGCATACCTTGGGATTGTTTGTCAGCATGTTATACCACAAAATGGATGCCCATGCATTTGGCATCTGGCAAATGTTGGAGATCACCACTACTGGAAGTGAATGGGTCTATGGGAACAAAATACAAGTTACCTGAGCACAAATCTATCTTTTTCGGAGTCTTAGGCTTTTATTCTACACAAGCAAATTAAATAATTATTTTTTTTAGTTCTCCTATCTCACTAGGCAGGACATTCACAAAACCACTTTGCAGCTCTGCAATGAAACAAGCTGTCACCCTTTAGTATTAACATAAAAAGAGTAATATGCTAAGAATAGTTTAACAATTGTTTTTGCTTTAATGGACCACAGAAAATCCTAAGAGTGAAACAGAGTGTTGATCCACTTTGATTTTCTAAATTCGTTTTCATAAACATCCTTACTCTGGGTTTTCAAGATTAGGGCTCATATTTCAGAGAAAGGTTTAGCATAAACTAACTATTGGAAGTATACTCATTTAAGGAAGTGGATACTCGATTCATTTCAGAGGAACAATTCCCTACATAAAGGCAAATTAAATAACACATACAATGATCATATGTCCTTTATTATAAAGGACAGTCCTTTATTTTAGAAAGCTGGCCTTTAGATTTATTTAATTTAATTATTTATTGATTGATTTATCAAATTTAGAACCACCTATCTCACTATCCATTTTCTTGGTTTTGTTCTCAAATCTTCCTTTGTAAAGCAAAGTTATAAACATTTTTTATCCATAAGAACCTCTTTCAGATTTGCTCCTTTTTCAGGTTTGTCCTTTATTTTTTCCAAGAAAATATAGCCATTATACATTGTTAAAGTGAAATTGTCCTTTATGTATCTTCTTGGAAACTGTTACCTGAATGTTGCCATAATTCAAATAAAGCTTTCTGCTTCCTATGTTATATTTGATTTTGTTTCTGGCAAAATTCCAAGATGTTATCCAAACTATTACTATAATAGAATACAGAAGCTTCCATTCCAGTCAGAAATAAGTCTTCCCATAAAGATGTCAAGCTAAAGTTAAGTTAGTAGAACTGGTGATATGACCGGTTCTTACCTCTAAGTCAATTTTCAAACCTTGGTGGTAAACTTCTGTCTCAAATGTAATAAGATGGAGTTCTTCTGTGACAATGAGAGAGGCCTGAGGAGCAAATGTTGAGAGAAAAAAGTTAAAAGTTGTATGAATTACATACATAGCTATCACTCACCTTTTGAGATAAGCTTAGAGTGCAAAAAAGAAGTTAAAAATAGTAAGCCAAAGAAATTAAAGGCCCTGAATAAGAAAAAGGCACATCTAACACTAATTTACACCAATAGAGGTCCATGTCTCCTTCTGTCCTGGCCATCCATCCCTGATTCCACCACAAACATATAATACTTCATATATTGCCTTTGTTTTTCTCATCTCAAGATCTCAATGACTCAATTCAACCATAATTTTCCCAATCTTCCCCTTAATGTCCTATGAAAGCCTTAGATTGATGGCAAAGAAAAAGCAGGGCAGTTACAAACTTGTGAACTTTTATTGACCTGTCAAGAATCATTCAATAAAAATTTAGATAGAAACAAAGAGATGCTATTAAACAAAGAGCAGAGGCTTGAAAAAATAGAAGATATGAGTTCTTTCTAGGTAAACATGTCAGTGGTATAAATCTATTTATGTGAAGAAACTACAGACAGGAAAGCTGGATCTTCAAGAAGAGTCATGAATCAAGACCCAGAGAATTTCAGAAAGAAAACTGGTCCAAAAATCAAGCCAAATGATGGGAATTCATAGGAACAACATTCAAGAAGTACAAGATTTTTTCCCCCAACAAGGGCAGAGAATCTGGAGGTTCCCACTATATAACAATAATTTCTGTAATTACAGCAGTCGATAGTTCCTTCTCTGGAGTCATGCTGATCTCTATTGGTCATAGATGGAAGTATAATTTAAAGCTTGGTACCTCATAAAGCCAGAGTCTGGTTGTTTGCTAACCTACTCAGCAGTCTCTTGGACTGAGTCTGACTCCTCATACCGAAATATCTGAGAGCCTGCAATCATCAAGATTACATGCCGAGAGTCTGCTAGTCAGTAAGATACTGGTTTCTTCCATAAAGTTTCCATGGGTCCAAAATGCTGGTGACTTCATATTCTGCCTAATAATTGGATAATGGTTGTTGGATAAGGAAGAGGTGGAAATTGGCAGCATGGATTCATTGAACCCAGTATTAATAAGTATCTATGGAAAACAAGATAGAGTTTAGTGACAGAGGGACAAACAGCTTGCTAATGGACACAATTAAAAACCAATGAACTAATTGTCCACATTCTTTAGCTTACTTAAGTCCACTACACTGAAACTTATACAATGAATTGCCAACTGAAAGACCAGGTTGCCAGTGAGGGTCAGTGAAGTGTTTATCGTCTCTTTGACTTGCTTGAATTGGCCCATTAGAATCTGATGAAATGCTTGCAGTTCTTACAACATTTGATTTTGCTATGGCCCACAAATTCAAAATGCATACAAGAAAAAAACTGAGAATGGTATCCAAAGTTTCCAAACAGCAGTGTTATTTGGGTATTTATATCCTGTGAATAAACATGAATTCTTTATAAGAATTCTATCAAGCTGTCTTATTGGAAATGGATTTCTTGTCTAGTAGACATTGGCTTGGGTACAGCAGGTTGATAAAGAGATAGCTAGATGTTTGTCAGAAATGTGCAGAGTAATGCTTGCCAGAAATGTCCAGGTCATATGCTTTCATATAACAAACTTAATATGTGATCACCAAAAATCTAACAATCAGAAGGAAGATCTTGAAAAACCTAACATGTCTTATAGGGAACTGTCACCACTACATTTCAAGAATTTCACCCATAACAGACTAGAAAGAATGTAACAGTAGCCTTAGGGTTGCATGATATTGGGGGCATGATGTGGGCTGAGAGTTGGTTGTATTTTGATTCCTTGAGTTATGATTCTGCCCAGGAATTGTTCTGCAGCAGTTGCTTGATTTGCTTTATCAGAAAGCCAGGAAGTATCACAGATGCAAAGTTTCTTGAGGTATCACAGGTGAAGAAGGACGCAAATCATCATATGCAGTATTCCAATTTCAAGAAAGGTATCAGATCCTACATTATGGGCACTGGGCACTGGAGATTATGTTGAAATTAAATTGCAAGAACAGTGATCATCAAATCAACCTTTGATTCAGTTTAGGCACATTCTGGAGATACTCAAAGTTACAGTGATCTGTCATGAACTGTGGTCTGCTGGCCCCTTCCAATGAATGCCTCTGGGTTTTAAATGTCACTCTAATAGCAAACAACTCTTTGCAATAGATAGAATATATCAATCACATTGAGTTTTCTGAAACAATACATGAAGGAAATCAAGGCTGGGATTTCCAAGGAACTTGTAATTATATGGCTCTTCTACTACTTCTGATATACCTGCCTCTACCACAAAAGGCTATATCGGGTGAGTATGTTGCACAATAGATTGGGTGGTGAAAGCCCTCTTTTATTTTTTCAAAAGCCATCTCTCCCTAAGTGTCCCAGTCAAATGATCTTTACATAATATCTTGATCAAAGCAGCTATGAATTATGTAGAGGCAGAAATGGATATGTAATACTGGTTGGCAAAGGCCAGTCACCTCTGGATGTCTTTGCTTTCTTGATGAGGTTACCAAAAGAAAGTGGCTTCCATCTTTGCCCAAGTCTATCTGAACTCCTTCAGATTAAATCTGATGATGCAGAAAATCAATGATGATTACTTCAAATTCATACTTCTTAAATTTGGCAGACAGGCACTTCTCCTGAAGGCTCAACAACATCGTCTATACATACTGTACATGGTTCTGGGTAAGGGAAAGAATAAATTACAGTAAAATGACATCCAGATAAGTAATAAGAAATTGGTCCATGAAATGCCAAAAATGTTGCTCATCAAGTGCTGGGAAAACTGTAAAAGCTCTATAGAAACTTAGCAGAATAACTGTATTGTCAAAATTGCCACAAGGGATAGGAAACATAGTTTTGTTACTAATCACTTTCAGATTTGTCCTTCTGAGAAACCATTTGTGGATTTTGCAGGCACTCAAAGAGTTCCAAACTCAGTTGGAAAGAGTGTCTGTTCCAGAGAATGATCTGGATAACTTTTTTAAATGAAAAAAATATAAAACTGCAGCTGATGGTAGGAAAGAATGGATGACTGTTCTTTTTAATTTTTTTGAAATGACATCCCTCAGTGTTGCCAGTATAGATTCCAAGAGTCAGTAAATCTGGATAATGGAAATTTGATGAGTCAATTGTTGGGAGGGATTGTGTGAAAGCTGGGGAAGAAGTGCTTGAATGTTTATCTGATTCCGATTTCTGCTAAGAAATGGGGGGAGAAAGCATTTTTTAAAATTAATTAATTCACTATAACCAAGGAGTGGAGAATTCCTGTTACAATTTTCAAGAGCACACATTCTAGAATAGCATTGAAGAAACTCTACTGAAATCCATTATCTTCTTGCTTACTTGGCCAGCTAGTGAGATGGGATGCAACAATAAAATAATCACAGGGATGGCAAATAGTTAGCCTCTTGCTTCCTGAACAAATGAGTCAGACAGTGCACTTTTGGCAGAAGCCATGTAAAGCATTTTCTCTCTTGTCTCCTGTTAGGGCCCTGGAATGGAAACTGCTCTTTACATCATGGGGGCTTGAAACTTACTCTTCTATTTGATCTAACAATTTGAACTCATAAACCTGAAGCCATGCTAAATCCATCAGTGAAAGGAAGTAGGAAACTAAAGAATTCCAATTATTCAGAGTGTTCAGCCAGCTTCATTCTCACAGGGTCAGTAGTCCATATAATTGCACTGATCAACAGTAGTCTTCTATGGATGGTTTCAACAATTATGGGGGGCTTTATTGAGTGTCAAGGAATATTATGTTCATTGTCAAATTTCAGATCTATGAAGTTGCTACTTGGTTGACAGCCAATCAATCTATATGCCAGATTACCTGCGATATACAGTATATAGGCATTACTGATGCTATTTTGGCTAACTGGACCTCAATCTTTCCCTGATCCAAAAGCCCATCTAAATCATGCAAAGTTCATAGCTTGAAGCAATGGGACACAGTTATTTTGGCTGAATATCTGAAACCAAAATGATGCTGGCTCTTATTTTTTATTTGAGTTGATCCTGATTTTAATGATGGTGGTATAACTGGGACCTTGATGGTTATTGTTTCAATTATCCATCAGTATAGACAAAAACAAATCACTGTGGCTGTCCTTGAATGGGTCCACCAATGTGACCTCATTCCTATCCAAGTCTTGGATCAGATGCTGAAAGTCATTCACATACAGTGTTCTGCAATTGACAGTGCCCTTAGAATAACTTTCTCATATGTCAGTTGTTGTTGGAATCTTCCAATATTACTTTTAACTTATGAACTTGTCAAAATTGATTAACATAATGCTTTCTTGCAGCAGCAATGGAGCAAGCCATTTTGGCAGTTGGCCCAGATAAGCAGACCAAAATCTTCAGGATAAAGGAACATATAAAGATTACAGTATGTCAGGAGTGCAGAAAACTGGCGAAAGGATCCATCACATTTTTCAGGAGTAGCCACTGGACATATCTGATGTAGTAAAAAGGAGCTGGCTAGTTTTGTTGAAATTGCAAGGAATCAAGCCAAGCCGTCAGTTGAAACAGCTGTGCCCTCAATTGCATATTCTCAGCTTCCAGTTTCTCCAATTTGGCCACTGAGGCTGAAAGAGGGAGATTTTAATTTTTGAGGTTAGAAACAATCTATCTTATGTTTGCCAAGCATTCAGTATTCATTCATTGTCAGCCATATTTCTTCCGATTTTAATACATAAGACTGTAGTATCCACCTCCCTCTCTATTCAACTTTTTTATTTCATGTTATATAATAAATTCTTACTGGTATGAACCAAAAAGAGAGGAAACATACTTTTATACAAAACATTTTAACTTATTTTGATATTCATTCCTTGCCCAAAAAAAACCCCCATACTATCTACTTTTCTTCCAGCACATACACATCTTCAATTTTCTTTATTCATTTTCCTAGCTCTCTCCAACATTCACTGCATGCAGGTTGGGTTTTCAACTGATAACATGGCATTATCTGCATGGAAAAGTATATACACCATTCATAACTACAACCAATACACTCCTAATGTCTTAGACATTTATCCATAAATATATTAAACATGGGATGTTGTACATTTCTCTAACTTTCTGCATAATGTTGAACTATTTGCTAAACTTTTTCTTCCATTCATATTTAATTTTGTCATGCAGATACATTAAGGAAGCAATCCTGTTTCACAGTCATACAAACAATCCAAAATAGCCTACATTTTATCGCACCATTCTCTAAATCAGAGTTCCCCAACAACAACATCATCATCATCATCATCATCATCATCACTGAGTTGGAAGGGACCTTGGAAGTCATCTAGTCCAACCCCCTGCTCAGTCAGGAAACCCTATACCATTTCAGACAAATGGCTGTCCAGTCTCTTCTTTAAAACTTCCAGTGTTGGAGCATTCACAACTTCTGGAGGCAGGTTGTTCCACTGATTAATTGTTCTATCAGGAAATTTCTCCTTAGTTCTCAATTGCTTCTCTCTTTGATTATTTTCCATCTGTTGCTTCTTGTCCTGCCCTCAGGTGCTTTGGAGAAATAGCTTGACTCCCTCTTCTTTGTGGCAGCCCCTGAGATATTGGAACACTGCTATCATGTCACCCCTCGTCCTTCTCTTCATTAAACTAAACATACCCAATTCCAGCAACTGTTCCTTATATATCTGTTGCTCTTCTCTGTGCTCTTTCTAGAGCAGGGGTGTCAAACTGCCGGCCCGCAAGCTGGATGCATCATAGCGAAACCATACCCACCCCATTGCTGGTAATGCCAAAAAAGTTGCGATACGTCACATCATGTCACGTGATGTTGGGAGTTTGACAACCGTGTTTTAGAGTCTCAACATTTTTTTTTACATCATGGTGACAAAACTGGATGCAGTATTCCAAGTGTGGCCTTACCAAGGCATTGTAAAGTGGTATTAACATTTCATGTGATCTTGATTCTATCCCTCTGTTAATGCAGCCTAGCACTGTGTTGGCTTTTTTGGCAGCTGCAGCACACCTTTCTGGCTTTGCAGCCTGGGCGGGGTGGGTGGGGAGGGGATGGTTCTGCACAAGTGGCGGGCATGCCCACCCCTCACGCAAATGCAAATGGAGCGTGCATGTATGTGCTCGCCCTTTGCTCACACAAGTGGGGATGTGCGCATGTTCACCTGTCACTTCCATGACCTGGTTCCGAACAGCTCAAGGCCTGGTAATGGGCCGTGACCTGGAGGTTGGCGGTCCCTGCTCTAAATCAATAAAAATACAATAAGCTTTTTTAAAATTTACATTTATATACTGCTCAATGACCAGCTGAAGAGCAGATATCTGCATATCTTTTGTCTGGCATAAAGCTGCACTGCATTTTGTAAATTTTGCTCATTTCCAGATCTTGTATTTTTTCAATCAGAATTCTCACTTACAAACAAATCTTATTTTTTCATTCAGTCTTTAATAGTAACAGTAATGCCCAACTCCAAAGCAGTCCTCATACACAAGATAAAAAAGTTCTCTTTCTCCATAAGTAATTCAATCATGTATCTATAGCTAATCATCTATACCAGTGGTGGTGAACCTATGGCACGGGTGCCAGAGGCGGCACTCAGAGCCCTCTCTGGGGGCACGTGCGCTGTCGCCCCAGTCCTAGGCCTTCAGCTGGGTTTTATAAAACCTTTTCGCTTTAGGCCTCCGCTGCAGTGTGCAAAAAAAAAAAAAAGGTTCAATCAATTAGTCAATTTCAACTTCTCACAGAAATTTTTTTTTTTTTGCAAAGTTGGAATTGATTGATTGAACTTTTTAGTCCCACCCAGTCTGCCGCTACCACTGCAGCCACACCCACCCAATGGGCCACACCCACCCGGCACCCGATGATGCATAAGTGGATTTTGGGTTGCAGTTTGGGCACTCGGTCTCTAAAAGGTTCGCCATCACTGATCTATACTGTATTCTGCGCTTTTATTTTTCCTTTTCTTTGACACTAACATTTGTAGAATTCATTTCCATTCTATTGTTTAATGTATCATTCCCATACAAATCTCTGAAACATTCCTTCATCACTTTATTTTCATCCCAAATCATTTCATTAGTTTTATTTTTAATTCCAGGTACTCCACTGGCACTCTGTTTTAAGCTCTTTATCCCTTTCTCAAACAAATTTTTATTTTCATCAAAACTGCTCTGTATTTTCTCTCTTCTAATATCAACCATTCCTTTCTTTCTTTGACTACTTTCTATGAAATTATTTTTTCTCTCTGTACACATTATATAATCTCTTCCTCTCATCCTATTTTCTACATTAATCATGCTTATATACAATATGTTCTCCTCTACATCATTCCATCAACTATCCTTTTTCATATGTCTCATTAATGTAAATTCCGTGTTAGTGACACTCTGTAAAAATATTTTTTTGCTCTTTTCCAAGTAGATTTCTCATTCTAATTCCTTATGTTCATTTACCACTCATTATATTGGGAAATTACTCTATCTTCTAATACTTTTTCACACAGAACTTGTACTTTTCTCCAATCCTTATACTTTTTACTAATTCTCATAATCTTATAAGTGATCAAATCAATAATATTTTTAGGTTTTATATTCATTCTTTTGCCATGTATACATATGAATGAAGTCGTGTTTTAATAACGTATTTGAAACCAACAGCCCTTTTTCCAAGCAAATACTTATCAAATAGTCACCACTGTCGCTCATTCTTGAGTCTTCAAAAGGCACCATTATTTTTTCTATATTCTCTCATCTTGTTCTTACCCATATTACCTGACAAAATATTTTTTACTCCTGGTTTACAATCATTCAGAACATTATACAGTTTTTCCTATTTTCATATCTGGTTCTTCATTTTAACACCATTCACTGGAGCATAACATGCTACAGACACCAACTTATGGATTCCTACTTAGAAATACACTCAAAACAAACCAGTTAAAAATTACAGTTGTATTTTTTGTTCTCTCAAAAACACAGCAATTCTTATTTTGTTTAAGATGTCTTCAGGTTAAACAATGAAATGGCAAAAAATGGGGATCAGGACTAAAAATACCCTGCTCAAGTTATATCTAAGGGTGACTATTTCCCTTCTTCACTGTTACTCTACTTTTGTTCATGAAAGATATTTTGGATGTAATTCAAAGACTGAAAAGTTCTGGAAACTCAATTACAAAAGGGAGGAGGCCAAGCAAGAGCAAAACAAGGAGAATAAACAGAACTACTGTTATTTAACTCATCATCAGGGAACTCTTATCACTTCCTATTTCAACTTAAAACAATTAATTTAAAACCAGCCACCTGATGGGATACTCACATCACAATTGGCTCTTCCACCATTGCCACATCTCTGCTCTCTCAGTGTCTGTGAATGACAGAGAAAAGGGATTACATTGGGTAATAAGCAAATCATTTAGCATAAGAAAACAATCCTAAAAGAATATCTTTTATGTTTCTTTCTCTTCTTTGCTACAATTCGAAAAAAAAAGGTTCAAAGCTTATGTTTCCATTTTATGAAGCCTGTCATAGTGCCTGAACTCATGAAAAATGTGGCACATTATGAGCAATAAGAATGTAATGATTTTATACTTTATACAAATGATTTGTTTCTATTACCTATTGTGATATTAATCACACTTACGGGTTAAGGATGTAACTTTAAACAGCAGTCTCACTAAAATGGAAAGTGGATTATTTCATTTCAAATAAAAGAATATAGGAGGAGAGTGTGGTTGCTTTCATTATTCTCCTTACCCACATGCTGGACCCACATTTATAAAAAAAACGCTCACCAAATGCTTGAACTCTGCAGAAAGGCTTCCATTGTTGGATTCCTCCATGTTCATCACCTTAGTATTTGTTCCCAAGATATTAAACTTCCGAGATCTTGATAAGCCAAAGATACGTATACCTTTAGAGTGTCTAAGCAATTATTAAAATAACAACATCCTAACAACAAATAAGAAGCTAGGCCCTCCCAAGATGCTTTGGGAATGACATAGCTGAGATCCATCAGTAACTTCTGAAATGCAATATTTAAAGTGTGACATCTTAAACTTACCCCCGGAGGGCAGCCACTTCACCAGAATCCCTGCAAGAAGGGAATAAATGTGCATCTTAAAATTTGGAAAAAATGGACTAGATATACTGATAATACTACATAAAAGTAAAAATAAAAGAAAGGCTGAAGTTTTCAATTTAATATAAAATGAGCATTTGAACGTACTTGTCAATGCAAACTTTGATTTTCAGCTGATAATTCAGCTCGGGAAACTTAACCAGTAACCTACAGATGAGAAAATAAACATTAACTTCTGAAAAATGTCTCTTCCCTACTCCTGCTCATCAGTAATACAAACACACACAGTGTATCTATAATTTATCTGATCCATACTAAGCTAAATTGGACCAGCAGCTGCTCATTGACATTAACATACACCCCAGTAAGAAAATGATACTTATCCTAATTTAAGGCAGAAAGGATCCATTATACTCCCCACTGTTAATTTGACAGTTTCTTAATTGCAATGTGCAAGTATGGAAATAGGTAACAATGTAGATCCCTTATCTTTCATTATCTAAAACAATGTTAAAAATTTTCAAGACTACTTCAGTGACTTCTTCACTTATGCGCAGCAATAACAGAGCTGGAGGGGACCTTGTAGGTCAGGGGTCCCCAACCCCCGGTCCATGGACCGGTACTGGGCCACAGCATGCCAGCAACCAGTTCGCACAAACAAGCAAAGCCCCATCCGTGGGATGCAGGCAGCACACAAAACCCTGCATTCTCAGGTCCGTAGAAAAACCTTTCTCTACGGAACCGGTCCCTGGTGCCCAAAAGGTTGGGGACTTCTGTTGTAGGTCATCTAGTCTAGCCCCCTGCTTAAGCAGGAGACTCTATACCATTTCTGACAAGTGGCTGTCCAGTCTCTTCTTGAAAGCCTCCAGGGATGAGGCACTCACAACTTTTGAAGGCAAGCTGTTCTACCGGTTGATTATTCTCACTGTCAGAAAATTTCTCCTTATTTCTAGGTTGAATCTCTCCTCGATCAGTTTCTATCCATTGTTTGTCTGACCTTTGGATATTTTGGAAAATAGGTTGTCACTCTTCTCTCTGTGACAGCCCCTCAAATATTGGAACACTGGTTTTATGTCACCTTCGGTCCTTCTCTAGACTAGCCAGGCCCAGTTCTTGCAACTTGGAAACGCCCACTTAGCCCCTCTTTGCAATACATTTTGCAAATCATAAAATAATTTATAAAAGGTTGGAGAATTAGAACTTTTTCTGATGAAGAATTTAGGTGATTTTAAATAAATATCTTAATTTAGATACTTGCTTGTAGAATCCTCCTTTCTATTTCAAATGTCTGTGAGCAGAAAACTCACCGCACTTTTGTTGTAAATTGTACTCCAGTTTTGATAACAAGTGGACGGTCTGGATGCATTGGCATACAGGGCTGCCGCTCTACCACAAAAGCACTGCAAAAAGAGGAAAATTAGTGGTGATTAGTGGAGAGAACTATGAGAAAAGTGTTAGTTCAAATTTACAAGTTCATTAAAAAGTTATAACAAGAATGCTTGACAATTATACTTGACTGGATTTTTAAGCAAAACAGTCAGACATATTTGGGATTCATACTTCTCCAAAATATATGGTATACTTCTCAAATGAAAAACAAAATGCATCATCAGTACCAAAAATATATGCATTTTCAAGATAAAATGCATGTGCAATTTTTTATATATATATTTTTAATCGCAGATTAATGCAGTAATGCAGTACAGGACAGTTATGAATAAGGAAATGTAAAAACAGTCTCTTTCTCAGAGGTGTGCCTGGCTCTTTTTCTTCTGATTTTCCATATTGGTCAAGACCGTCTTGTACAAGCTTTCATTTGAAGTTAATTTTTGGCTGAAATGTATATTGTATTTGTTTACTTGGTTTTAATTTTTGGACTCTAGTAAACTGCCAGAAATGAGCTAGATGCTATTTGTTTGTTATGTAAATAAACAGACAAACTTGTGACTGATTGTAAATAGTCAATGTGCGATATTTCAGCACTCCAATTTCAGAGAACTTGGACCTTTCCCACATAACCAAGATGAACAGGCCGTACCTCTTCATGAGATTCCTGAATAATTCCACAATGCGCTCTTCCAGCAATGGCCGGTGTTGAACAATTGGGTCCCCCTTGTAGGAAACCTTCTGCTGCAGCTCCTCAAGTTTCTTAATCTGCTGACGTGTTTGAAGTTGTGATTCAGCCAAGGATGTTATCCTGGATAGAATATGGAACAATAACAAGAAAAACTGCTATAGCTTATGAAAACATCACAGCTGAGTATGTATACTTTCTACCTAAGGCAGCCATCATAACTATTTTCTCCTGGTTTCTAGATATGTTTATACAATTTATACAATTACCCAGCTAAGCTAGGAATGGATAACGTGCAGCTCTAGCATATCCATTTGTCAGGTAAGATAGGGGTATAGTTTTATAGTATCTGGGCCCTATAAGGAACTTGCATGAGCAGAAATTCCTGATCTAAATGTACCTGTAATGTCAACTCTACAATAACATTAAAAGTGGAGAGATTGTCCTGCACATTTTCTATTCATGAATATTTTCTATGTATTTCAATGATCTTTTCATTTGAAAGGTGGATCAGAAAGAGCCTGCACTGACAATATATTCTCATTTTATAAATTTATAAATGAAAGATAACTGACAACAAGTTATGCAAACAAAAATGCAGCCAGAATCCATTCTTACCAGTTCTCCAGACGATCTAGGCAGATGTTTGGTGGTCCACCAATACATGCAATCTGCTGTCTCCTCTTCCAATCAGCCAGTTCCTCATCCACCAATGTCTTCTGCACATATTCCATGGCAGATAAAAGCCCAGCCAGTTCACTCACAATCCCCTTTGAAAGAAAGGAACAGGAATGTTGACAATTCTTTTCTGTTCTTATTTAGCATCTCAAGTTAAACAAGTAGTCCTTGTTTAATATATGTTTGTTCAGTGACCTTTTGAAATTATACCCAAAGATGCTTTTTCACAAGGCAACTGGACTTCCTTGTTTTTCTTTGAAGACGTTTTGCTTGTCATCCAAAGAAGCTTCTTCAGTTCTGACTGGATGGTGGGGAATGGATTGATTGGACATTTTGGACAGAGAGGACCGCTAGTTTGAAAGAGAAGTCAAAGAGGCCATCTATGTCAAATTTGAACAGCCCTCTCTCAACAGAGGGGGGAGGGATACGACATCATCTATCTCCAGTCTACAACACAGTCCTTTCAACAGTTCCAAGAAGGCTCCACATCTCCAATTTGCATTACTCAGGTGGCCCGGAAGACAGATAAGCCTCCAGGTAGCTAAAAGAACACAAATGAACAGCTATCTGAGGGAGTGTAAATCCTACCATTCCCCACCATCTAGTCAGAGCTGAAGAAGCTTCTTGGATGAGAAGTGAAACGTCTTCAAAGAAAAACAAGAAAGCCCAGTTGCCTTGTCAGAAAGCATCTTTGCGATAACTATGACCTGGATGACTGAGAATATCCATAGACATTTTGAAAGTACACCACCGATTGGACTTATGACTGGTCCTCAAAGTTCCGAACATTGCAATGATCAGTGAACAAAATTCAGGTCTGCTCAGATCCACCTGCATGTTCAACTACTTTTTGACTGCCTTTCCACCTGCTGCTGTTGCCAACTGCCCAGCTCTACCTGTCACTACTGTGCCCATCATATTGCTCACCACTACTTTACCATCAGGGCTTTCTTCGTGCCAAATTCTTTCATGCTGGTGCCACCAGAGCATCTTTTGCACTCCATCCAGAATCTCCATTCATACCCTGGCCAGGGCCTTCTTTTGCAAAAGAAGGACTCTGCTAGAAGGACTTCTTTTGCACTGATATAGCTAGGGCACTCTTTCATGTGCCTGCCTTTTAAAACTTTGCAGGAAGGCCACATATGACTTGGATAAGGCCTTATGAAATTTGGACAAGAGCAGATGCAGCTACCAGCTGTCTTGAAAGTGCTAGGCTAGGTGTTCATCAGCAGAGGCAGGAAGAAGACATCAAAGGGCAGTAAAGGGCAGCAAGGATAAGCAGTGGGTGGCAGCCAAAAGAGCAGAGTTGGGGAAGAAATAGTGGGGTGGAAGGAAATAAAGAGAAGGCAATCCCTTATCTTATCAAAGCTCGGAGCTGGGAGGGACTAAATCAGGAGCTGTTTGGACTGGGGTGGGTTCTCAGCTAACAACCGATGGAATTTGGTTACTGACAGCAACCATGACTGCCAGGACTGCCATTGCAAAGTAATGTGGTCATGTGATATTGCTTAGCGATGGAAATTCCAAGTTCCATGTGCCACTGTAACTCGAGGACTATGTGCATATTTTTATCAATTAAATATGATATTTAAATATGAGTTATATCCAGACTTATCATGCTCAGAACAGAAAGAAAAACTTGTTAGTCACAAATGATGTATTTTGATTTCAATGAGTATAAATATGACTAAATTCAGATTTATCATAATAATTATAAATGGAACCTTCTCCCATGTTTGAGCCATTTAGAATGAAACATTGGATAAATTTGCTTATAATAAACTAACATTTAGAATTCTACTTCAATATTATGATGAATTAAATCTTTATGAATTGCTTAGTGTAAAATAACCAGGATCTCTGATTTGAAGAAACAATTCTGATTTAGATTTCTAGCTTGTTAGTAGACAAACCCACAAGCAGAACTTCCTGTTTGTTTAGTCTCTCCTACTAGCACAACAGTTGAGCAGCATTTGCCACAAATAAACTTTTACCTTAATATATAGATATGTAACTTAGTTCTATTACAGACAGCTTTAGGCTTACTTAAAAATTCTTTATTGCAGACATTTGAAGGGTTGGGGTTTATAAATGTCAGCCACACAATTGTCCAGAGACTCTACAGGAGCTATTTTGTGATATTGTGATGTCATCAATATGAGAGATTGCTTTTTGTGACTTTTAAGTGAGTGTTAATTGGAAAGGGGTATCTCTGGGATACAGTTTCCTACTTCAATAAATAATAGGAATCACATACTACACCAAATCACCTTCTCCAGCTAGACATTCAGATTTGTGGACTTCAATTTTCAGAACTTCCCAGCCAATACAGCTATTTCTAAGAACTTGAGTCTTTGAACTCCATTTATTGGGGGCACCAATAAAGGGGGAGACTGCATGAAGCCAAAATGATAGTCCACAAAGTATTAGAGTTGGATTTACTTGTATAGTTTGTTTACTTTTGAGTTAATATATAAATCTAGCAAGTATCTAAGATGGATCTCTCATTCTGCTTCCTGCAGTTATCCATGGTGAACAAAGAACAAGTTTTTTCACAAAGCCTGACAACTGCTGCACAACCTGCACAATGTGCCTTGTGGGTAAAGATTTTTGGTTTTGGGGAAGTGAATAAAAGATGTGGACAGCAAGAGAACTTTCTCACAATAGCCTCACCCTTCGCATTTGATCCAGTGCAGTTAGCATTTGCTCAAGCTGTTGCATCTTCTGGCGTGTCACTGACTGGTTGTTTCCATTCAAATCCTGCATATCTAAGAGGGAACACAAGAGAGGGTGAATATTATTTAAAGTATCAGAAGAATATCCAATTCCTTCTCTTGCATATCTGTGATTCTCAGCTCACTTCTTCCTAATAAATAAGCAGCTTGCTCCTATTTTAGATTTCCTTATTACTTTTATAATTTGGTACATAGAAGTGAATTGGTTTAAAACTTATTTTTTTAATTAGCTCCCTTTTGATTTAGATCATAACGTACTTCAAATAAACATATAGTCCAGCCAAGCATGAGTGGCATTGGTAGAGAAGAGAAAATGAACAAAATGGCATAAAGAGAATCTTGATGCAAGCCCTGCCTCTTTTGTACCTGTATCAAAACCAGGGATCCCCCAACCCCCGGTCTGCAGACCAATATGGTCCGCAGCGTTAGGACCCAGGC
Organism: Protobothrops mucrosquamatus; assembly: GCF_001527695.2. NCBI lineage: Eukaryota > Metazoa > Chordata > Lepidosauria > Squamata > Viperidae > Protobothrops > Protobothrops mucrosquamatus. Next base: position 5,571,612 of record NW_015386397.1, read on the forward strand.
CATGCAGCTGGAGGTGCGCTGAAGGCTTCTACCTCCAGGCATGCAGCAGGTCTGCAAGGGTCTGGGCAGGGGTGGGAGAGTGGTGGGCAGAAGCCATCTTGCTCAGTGCAAAGGTCTTCTGGCAGTTACACTTGCAACTGGCTTGCAACATCTGAGCTCTGCGTCCTTCCTCCTCCTGCTTCTTCTGCTATCTCTTCTTCTGCCTCCTTCTCTCTCCTCTTCTTGGTCCTGTTTCCTCTTTCTCCTGCTACTTCTTCTTCCTCACTTTCCTCCTCTCCCCCCCCCCCCCCCCCCCCCCCCCCCCCCCCCCCCCCCCCCCCGGCACCCTTGCTGGGCTCGTGCTCCCTTCGTTTGCAAGACATGCACACACCAGCCCAGCTTGCAACCGGGGGCTTCCCCAAAGCCTCGTTGGAGAGGGACCCCCCCCAAAGTATGTCTGTGTGAGGATGTTTTTTCCTTGGGGTGCAAATAGAGGCAGGGAGAAGCTACTTTCACCTTAAGCGCTGTGTCTCCAAGGGAATCCCTCTCTCATCTGCACCTTTTCTAAGACTGCTGGGCTCCATTGCACTTCAACTGGAATTTTTTTACTTTTGTTTTGATGCTCCAGGTGCCTTGTGTTTGGGCAACATCCTACCTGCTTTTCGTGGTTTAATTTGGTGTGTGTGTGTGTGTATGTGTGTGTGTTCCTCCTTTCTTTGTGCAGCTCTCCAAGTTTGCAAGCCAAGTGCGCTCCTACTTGGCTTGCAATGAGGGAGAGGGGAGGGGAAAGCTATATTTCCCGTAAGCAATGTTTCTCCAAGGGAATCCCTCTCTCATTTGCAACTTTTCCAAGATTGCTGGACTTGTGCAGTGCTGAGTTTGTTTGGTTTCTTTCTCTCTCTCTTGAATGGTTTTCTCAGCACTTCCTCAACATGCTGGGTTTTTGGTTTGTTTTTCTGGAAGGCTGAGTTTAGGATTGTCTCTTTTCCTTCCCACTTTCTTAGAAGCAGAAAGTCACTGGTTTAATCTAATACAACGTAATAATAACAGAAATAAAGTGCGTTATTTATTTGTTTTGTCTATTTAGAAAATTTACAATAAATGTAATGCACTTGAATCATCCTGAATCCCACCTACCCACACCCCAGGTCCATGGAAAAATTATCTTCCATGAAACTGGTCCCTTGTGCCAAAAAAGGTTGGAGACCTCTGATCTAAACCATTCAGAAGTGGTAGGTAGGGCTTCTCTGCCATGCTCTGTTGTTCATCTTGCCAGCGTTAACCCCATTCCAGCAAATGCTATTATTGGTACCATATAGGTATAATGGAAATACACTCCCATCTTGAAGACCATATTGGCTAGAGATGATGATAGTTATTACCCAACAGTAATCTAAACAAAACAGATAAGGGAACAATGGACTACCTTTCATTTTTACATTCTTTATGTAAAGGAATATCACTTCCAGATATGATGGCAATATGCTTCCACTCTGAAGCTTTCTCAAACCCATTAATAGAGGCAATCTTTTCGTATATTTTGTAGAGCATCTCTTTTTTAAATGTTTCAGGAATGGTTTAAAAGTTGATCTTTCTGTAGTTTTCCCTGCTTTTTTAGCAATAGTTAGGACACTATGCATAATTTATTCAAGTTGCAAAATTGAACCTATTATTTTAAGTAGAAATCTCATACAAACTGTGTGTGTGTGTGTGTGTGTGTGTAACCAGGAAATTCATTGTGATACATAAATTGTGATACATAAATTTATTACATACCACCTTGACTCTTCAAAGTCTTATAATTAAAATCAAAATCATCCTGCAGGTTCTCCACCACTTTCATTTTCTGCTCCAGATCCTACAAAAGCCATGAAAATTGCATAGGATCACCATATTGGAAAGACTAGAAATATCCAACCAAGAATTTTGAACTATTATTGATCCAGACTTTCTGAGTTACCTACCTGGACACGCTTTCTAACATCTTGCAAGTGTTGTTCCAGCATTTGCTGTTTCTCTGTCACTACAGCAGCTGTAGGATGGTTTGCCTGCCCACCTTGCTATAGTAAAGTGGGAAGATACAAAAAAGAAATAAGAATAATAATTAATTGGACTTATCTTGCAGGTAATTGTGTGCTTGTACTTGAAGATCCAACTTGGGATTGCTGTTGATGAGATGCTTATGTAAAACAACAGCCTGGTGTTTTGTTTTGTTTTTGTGTTAGTAGTAATCATATTATTTAAGACTTAGAAAAGGGATAATTGGGTCAAACAATTTCAGAATCATTAAAAAAATGCCTTAATATATGGTGGCTGTGGAGTACCTATAGCTGACTATGATTTGTTCTGCATATGTTCTCTCTCTCTCTCTCTGTCTCTTTCTTTCTGAAAGAGTTAGCTCAGACTTATCAAGGAATTGGGTATCCTTAAAACTGAATTAAATAGCCATATGGAAACCAACAATGACAGCCAGAATAAGTCACCTGTGCTGCTGTTGCTGCTGTCTGTAGCAGTCGATTCTCCTCCCAGAGACAACGGGCCACAATGCGGGCAATCTCCATGGGTTTCTCCAGATACCTGCTCTGTAAAAGAAACAGAGAACCAAATTAATGCCCAGGAACTGTTGCTATTGGGTAAATATTTTGAGAGAGCCAGTATGTCATCAGCTCCTAAGAACTGAATTGCTGAATCCTGTCCAGTTTCCATTCAAATTCTACTTTTGGAAATGGCTAGCTAACAAGGTTGTACAAGGCTTTCAAAAGATATGCTTTGCAAAGCATGCTGCTCAAAGTACCCTTCTTCAAAGTATCAGAGCACCTGTGATTACCATAAGGCTTATAGCTGCTTCAAAGGCTGTCTTGGACATCCAAGATGTAAATGAACAGCCATTACACTTCGTAGCAGTCCTAACAGAAGTACGGTGTGTATACCTGCATACAACTGGGGAAACACTTCAAGGTACTTGCACCAAGCCTTCTGGATTGTGGCTGCTTTAATGCTTTAAGGAATACTATATTGCTTTGTGAACTGCTCCTTACGAATCCTTTGCACAAGCCTACTTGCCAAAGGTTCTGGGAAGGTCACAAAAAAATCACACATGCTACTTGTCTTTTCCCCAATACCTGAATTTCACCGATATGTTCTCATTACATATGGAAATTCCTCAATCAGCCTTCCCCAACCTGGTTGTGAAGACTAGAAGGAAGAAGCTGAGGGAGAAACAGCCTCAGATCAGACAACTCTTTTATAGTAACAATATACAACTAGCCATCATCCTTCCTACTGAGAAATGAGCAACTCAGGCAGGAAAGAATAAAATATTTGAACTGAAGACTGAGATGACAGATAGTCAGACAAACAGAGCTTGAAGTTGTTCATTTTCTACCCCAGTTATTTTTTTCCTGCCATTTATAATAAAGGTAGCTCATCAAAAACCTTCAATCTCTACCTGCTGTGCCTCAACCTGCTAGCCTTCAAGTTCAATTAATGTTTTGAAGGATGTCTAGTATCCTTCAGAAATCTTGGATCGCAATTCCTATTATCTTCAGTTATCATGCCCAATGTTACTGAATACTGTTCCTGCAAAATGTAAAGCTTGATTTAGACTTCTGCGTCACTACACATCAGGGAATGCATGCATGCATCTATCATTTGGAGATGGTATCAATGCATAGCTGTTGCAACTTCTGCAAATTTTAACATTCTGGCTAAGGGATGCTTAAACAACAATATGCCTTTGTGTTCTGCCTGCCTCCCAACAGGAAGTTAGATCAAATAATTAGCATGTGCATGTCCACACAACAACATGTAGTTGAGATTTAGGAGATGTGCACGTCGCTTGCTTGTAATCATCTGCAACCTACACTTACCCATCAATCTCTTTGCAGCATACTGTAGGTATGCATCAATGCTACAAGTCTAAATCAAGTTTAAGGTGAAATGTTATTCTGTGAATCGATTTTTCAGGATAAAAATGGAATTATCTCTACATTCAAGCATATTTTGATGCAGAAATTTATTGGAGAAGGCTGTCCTTGAAATGAGAAATGATGCAATAGTTGGGCTCTGGGTTTATCTTCAATGATAGGTAAAAGAATGCAATTTAAAAAAAGAATTGAGCTGGCTTCTGATTTAAAATAACATTATATAAGGACTAGATAATTTTTGTCCAATAAGGAGCCGGTAAGAAGTGATGGACTTCATTCAAACTACTACTCTGTTCTGTATCACCTTCTCTTCCCCATCCTATGTCCATTTTAGTCATCCTCTCATCTACAATATGTGGAGTATAATATGTGGAGTATAATTAAAATTTTTCAGTTATTCCTACCTGTAGGAATTGTTTGATCCGGCGTAGATTATGCTGATAGAGAACATTGGATTCTTGTAGGAAGCGACTGTACTGCTGGTCAATTTCACCCAGAAGATTGTGAAATACCAATGTAGCATGGGACTCTTTGCTGGCAGCATAAGCCCTGAAGAGGATAGGAAAGGAAATTCAATTTACTATGATAGTTCATAACAGACATGTCAAACACAAGGCCCGGGGGCCGGATGCGGCCCGCGAAGTGGTTTCATGTGGCCCGTGAAGCCATCCTGGAAACAGTGAGAGAACGGCCCCCGCTGCCTTGACCCTGGCCCAGGCCTGCCGGGAGCCAATGTACAATTTTGTGGTGGCCATCTATGCTGAAATGCATTCAGTCTTAGCTCCACAAGGCCGTCTAGAAACAGCGAGGAACCAGCCCCTGCCGTGTCGGCCCCACCCCCTGGGTGCATGCTGGGGAGGTGTCACCCTTTGTGAGGAATGAAGAAATGGACCATGCCTTGGCGCTTGCCCCAGTCCCACCCCGTTCTGCCAAAGACCCTCAGATCTGTTCCACTCCTGCCCAGGCCCCCACAGGCACCCTTGACGCGAACAATGTAGAGTTGGCCACGTCCACCCAGTAGGCCACACACCCCCGGCCCCCCAAGGGCAACCGCAATGCTGATGCGGCCCTCAATGAAATTGAGTTTGACACCCCTGGTTTATAAGATCTCTTAGTCTAATTCTGTGAAAGTTCCTATCCAGTAAAAGCAGGACCTATAATTAATGCCAAAAAGTTTCTGAAGTTTCTAAAATGCAAAAGGTTAATGTGAATTTCCAGTGAATTTTGTAAGCATAATTCAGGAAATTTCAGATCATAACACCCGCAAAGGAATTTCAAGGTTCCAACTGCCAGCATGGCAATTAAAAGAACTAGATGTCAGTCTATGGAAAACTGTGGTGGGCAAAACAGTTGTCCCTCATTTTGGGAGATGGACGTAGAAACTTGAAGATGCTTCTTTCTATGATGGACTGGCCCACTGAAATAGACTCCTATGGGAAGTTTGAGTGATTCCAATCTTATCCGTGTCCCACAAACACAGGAAGGCAGAGATTTTCCAGTGGGCATTTGGAGGTTGTTATTCTGGTACAATGTTGGATTGTATACAGGATGTTGTTACCAGGTACTATGTTGGATTGTATATAGTATTGCACATGGTTGTTCTTTCCTTTTCAATAGCTACTGAGATTTCATTTGTAATGGTGGCAGGATATGTATTTGATTAATAAACAACAAGGGTCAGGATGTCTGGAATGCATGAGATTAAATAAGGCTGATCTACAGTGTTATCTAATAGTCTGTGTGCCAGATGTGCCCCCAATTATATTCCTAACAGCTCTAATAATTTCAGCAGAAAAAGAACATAATTTTTCAAGGTAAAAAAGAAATAATCTCACAAATTAATCTTGTACATCACCAAAACCTCTGTGTCTAATAGCTACATGATCCACAATTGCAAAGCTTCTAAACCATTGCTCAGCCAGAAGCCTGCACTTCTTGCCCTAATTTCAAAGGGCAATCAGTCAGTTCAGACTTTTGGCAAGAATGATCTGTTCTTTTCCAGAAATAGATGGGAGGAATAGGAAAATAAGAAAGGAACTGCATGTATAGATGGGGTAAGATTGACAAAGGAAATCAGCATCTGGCTTCTTGCAAGATTACCTTAAAAGATAATCAACTTTTGAACAAATGTATAAAGGGGAAGCAAATTAGTTTGCGTAGTCTACAATTCCCATTGTTTCTATATGCACTGACATAATATGATAGAAACAATTTGGTTTAATGGTCAAGACACCAGGCAATAAAGTGGAAGACTGTGAGTTCTAGTCCTGCCTTAAGCCATGAAAGCTAGCTGGGTGACCTTGGGCTAGTCACTCTCTCTCTCTCTCATCCAAACTCATCTCATAGGGTTGTTGTCGTGGGGAAAACAAGAGGAGGAATGTCTGTATGTTCACTGTCTTAAGGTATTTGTAAAAATAATAGAGACAAGATACACACAAACACACATATACACACAGAAATACATACATACGTGTGTGTATACATGTGTGTGTGTGTGTATGCTTCCTCACTGCTTTCCCAAAGATGCTGCCTCACCAAGTATCCTTACTTTTTTTGAAATAATAGTATAAGTCAGCTGAGTGTCCCTATTTTATTTGATTTGAAGAGATCTAGAACTGCAGGCCTCAACCTTTTGGGCACCAGGCACGGGTTCTGTGCAGAGAAGTTTCTCTGTGGACCGGAGGGGGTATGGTTTTGTGTGCTGCCTGAATCCCATGGATAGGGTTTCACTTGCACGGATCCGTTCACTTGCACGGATCGGTCTCTGGCATGCTGTGGACCAGTGCTGGCCCATGGACTGGGGGTTGGGGACCCCTGCTCTAGAACAGCAAGTTTTTTGCTCAAATGTAGCCAGGAAGCTGAAAAACAGAATTCCTCACCAATCCTGGCTCTCTATCCAAGGTGCAAGGAACTGACGAAGTTCCATTGGAAAGCTGTCACTGTAAAGCTGGTGGAGCTGCTCCAAGTATCGTGTGTCCAATTGCTGCAATTGATTCCACTGTGCCATCTTGGCAGCTGACTCTGGAAAAAAGAAAACATACAGGGCATTTTAATGTGAGCTCTCTATTGATGAGTCAGGATGATACTATCCAAAAATATCTAATAATCAATAACAACCATTCCTGATTCACAATCATAAATAAAAACCTAACAGTATAAATCTGTAACAAAAAGGAAAATAAAGACCAAGAAAGAAGCATTCCTATTGGCAATTTATATGTATTTCAATTCATTTTAAGTGATTTATATCCCATTATTTTGCTTCTGATTTTTAGTCATAATTATTAATGATGCATGCTAGATAACTGAGAAAGCCAAAGAATACCAAAATACCAAATTATGTGCTTCATTGACTCCTTTCAACAATTCCAAGAAGGCTCCACACCCATTTGCACCATTCAGGTGACCTTGACACAGGTGACCTACTTCCAAGTGGCCTTAATGACTCTCTAAAAGAATGCAAATGACAACTATCTGTAAGGAATATAAAATCCTTCCTTTCCCCACCATCCAGTCAGAGCTGAAGAAGCTTCTTAAATGAGAAGCAAAACCTCTTCAAAGAAAAACAAGAAAGTCCAGTTGTCTCTTGATTTCTCTATAACTGCGCCACTCACTCCTTCAATCTCCCAATAAAATCCCATTCTGCCTCTCCATGTTTTCTCCTAAATCTGTTAGCTGTTACTACATTTACACATGTTCTTCACCATTCTGCACTCTTTGCTGATAGTTGCTCCATGAATTCCTATTGTCTCCCCCTTTCTTCCTATGTATACTTTATTACTTGCACCACCACCCACATTCTTTATTTTACTTTCCTCAATGCTTCCAACAAATCTGTTTTGCAGATCTGTTTCTTAAGTTTCTTAATTTAAGTTTAATGGGGTAAACTATATCCACCTGTCTAGCCCAAGTTCAGTACATTGGGATGTTGCAGCCCATCAAGTACTCATTTTAAAAACTGACTGCTTTAAAGCATTGTGTGATGTCACTTGTAGTTTGTCCCTCCTCCCTATTATTAGTAACAATTGATACTGTAAATAGCTATGGCAAAATTCTAAAAGATTCTCTTTCTTCTAATCCCCAATGGCTTTAATCCGTAATTGGGAGTCAGTCATTAAGACCTGGACCATATTTTGCAGCCTTTCTAAGACACTGAGGAGATTAAGATGTTACTGATAGATGCACCGTTTTATAAAGGTTCAAACTTCTTAGAACTGTTTATCATGTTAAATGGCTGTGAAAAGTTATAAAAAAATTAATGTTTCCAACTGTTATAAAACTTTAGTCATCTGAATAAAAGTATTGCCTCTGTGAACTTTTTTTTTCTCCTGGCCAACATGCTTGGAACTGCTTTTTACAAAATAATGTGATGAGACAGCTGAATCACTTGAGTGTAGATTTTTTTAATGTCTTGTTCGGTTTCCCTTATAGACCAATGAATAAAGCATTTTTATATAAAGCAGCTGAAAATGATAGCGGCAAATTATATAGTTGGATATACCAAGAGGTCTTGATTTCTCTTCTTTCCTATATGCATGATGACTAAAGCTATATGGTTCTATGTCTACTAGCTTTACTGCAGAAACCACCTAATCTTCAGAGAGTGACAAAAATTAGCAGGGCAGGGTCACCTGGCTCTCTGAGGAACTGCTGTTCCACAGGACAGGTGCAGTCACAAAGAAGGCATGACTCCAGAATCCAAAAAGATGCTGTTTAATGGAAAAGTCCTAGAGATACCTGCCCTGCTAGAACTTGTGGGACAGGCAGACCCAGTCCTGCAAATAGCTTGGTCCTATGCCATGTAGGGTGGTAACCAGAATCTTGAACCAAAAGCCAACTGGAAATCAGGGTAGTAATCTAGTAATCTCTTTGATCATGCTCTATACTCTCAATGATGAGTTTCCTTCACTGAGGGCAAATGGGATTTTTGCAAATATTTTACTGTCCTCTATGAAAAGAAGCAAGCTAAGAGAGTGTAAAGGAAATCCTGTTTTTTTCTTCTTCAAAACAGGAGACAGTGAAGAGGAACAGGATGAGAAAGAACTGGGATTTGTGGCTACAATGAATAATCACAAAATCTTCAAAAGCAGAACTTATGTAAATAAATGTATGACTGTGAGGCAAATTTATTTTCTAATGGACATTTAGCAAAACTAGATGACAGAAATTCAGTTTTGTTAAGTTATTTTTTTGAAAAATTCCAAATCTCTGATTAGTGCACCTAATATGCTAAGCAAACTCTTGCTCACAGTTGAAGTTTCTGTGAAAGTGTAACAGTCTGCCTCCTAGCTCAGGAAGTTGTGTCTTTACTTTAGGATAAATGTTTGAAAACTCATAGTAATTTGCCCAGTCACAATGAAATTTGGGCTGAGTATTTCTCAGACAGACAGCTCACATGTTTCGGTGGTACCTTCTCTCCCCAATTAGGACAAAATGATCCAAGCGATTGAGAAACAATAAGATTAGTTAAATTTGAAAAAAATGTTGTGTTGCTTTCTTAAACTGTGAATACCTTTCTAAATACTAACATCTCAACCTGCAACAATTTGGCTCTTTTAACTTTCTTAACATGAATTTATCTCCTCTCCTTCAGAGCAATCCAGTCAGCAGGTATTTTGAATTATTTTCTGAAATCTCATTTCTTAGAAACTTCAGTTAAAGCAAGATATTGACAATGCTATTTTTACTTCAGATCATGTTCCTGTAAAGCTCATAGTTCTTTTCTGTCAGTAATTTAAATGTTTATTACAAACGGTCTCTAGACATTCCTTTATTGAATGACAAAGATTTTTAAGTAGATGGAACAGGAGATGAGACACTGTTTAATTAACAAATATTTGATTTCATCACTGACTTGGCATGGGGCACTGGCTCTTATACAAATTAAGCAACATAGTCTCTATTTAGAATATATTTGAGAAAGTCCATATGTTCTATTAAAATATCAGCCCTTCAAGGTGGGTACTAAGAAACTGATCCCATGTAAGTCAGTACTACTTTTATTGTAATAACTATAGTCACAGAATCTTGTTAAATCTGAATGCATTTATCCCTTCTTCCCTTTATATTCGTGTTGGTCTGAGATGTTTACTTTCTCAAATTAGCTCTGGGGACACATTTATCTGACTGTTGCCTTTACATGGCTCTTCCTCCTGTCCTCTAAGGCCATTTCCTTTTCCGTCTATAGAAAACAGCTTTTTTTTTAAAGTATATATTTCTTACCAGCAGATAACTCAACTGATGACACAATTGTCTCTTGACCTCTTCTACTCTCTTTAAGAAATGTTGAGTACAAGTTAATTATATACATTTAGGGAGGTCTCTTGCTTAATGGCTTTCCAGCTGACTAATTTTGAAGTCTTTTCAAATATATTCTAACCTCCCAAGTTTCAACTAGGCTCAAATTACTGTTCTTCCTAAGAATCTTAAGAAGTGTTCTAATTATAAATCTATTTCACTGGTTAAGGTACATGCTAAGATTATAAGATTCTTTGGTTTACAGATCACAACTAGTTACAGTATTCCAATACATATGACACAACACAGTTCAGGTTGTTGATTAATGTAACTGCTTTAACCTAAAATTGACATAATCTAGCAGTATTTCTTCAGATCTGAAAAAGCTTTTGACATGGAGGTTTTTGAAATAACTCTTGACTCAGTTTGGGTTTTCCCAAAGTTTTATACTGTGGATCATTTTTTATTACTATATCACTAAATAAGATAATGTAAAAACTACACTGTGCTTTAGAAATAAATAATACATTTCAATACTTAATCTTATTTCATTAAGGTAGAAGTTGGAGAAAATTAAATGTGGTGCTGCTTTATTTCTTTACCTTTAGGAGCTTGCTATTTGGAGCAATTTGCCATGATATTCAGAAAAAGACCTTTACTTAAATTTGTTACCAGACATACAATGTTAGTTAGACAACATCTTTATATTTTTATTTAAAAGAAGAATCTAAAGTCATGGCCTTTATTTACAACAATAATTTATTTATTTTTTAAATAAAAAACAACCTGATAAATGCAGTCTGTGTATGACTATGGCCTTTTGCTCTTTAAAAAAGAACCTGGGGATTATTGCCAAAAATACAAATATGTATATATACAAGAACTTTCATTTACTATTAAGAACACATCATAGCACTATCAGTTATGGGCTTTTGAAACTACGTTCATGCCACAAATTATGTTTAAAAGGAGCTATATATATAAAAAAAGGTTATACAAAGGTATGTGGGTTGCTATAGGACAACATCCAAAAGCATAGCTGGGAAATCCCTGGTTCAAGTTTCATCTTCGCCAAATGACCCTAGTCTCAGCCTCCCACTTGCAAAATGAAAATGATTACTAAAATAATGGTTTACTACATAAAACGTTCACAGAGATATTAGAGATGTAAGTAGTATAAATTATTCTAAATTCTAGGTACAAGCAAAATACAATAATGATCATAGTAGTTGGAAAGTACATCCATAACCAGCTTTCCTGAGAGAGTATCGTTTGGGAACTTGGCTTCTAACTGATTATCATCGATTGGTAATTCTATCAGAGTGCAGCCAAGTGAAAGATGGGATTATAAAATTACTGATTTTATTTATTTTAGTGATTTTAATATGTTATAGTCAGATTTAAATCTTGGATTGTTGATAACTGGACACTGGAAAAAGGATTTTTAAATAAATCTACTTTGATTGTATTTCTATTTTGCCAAGCAACAAGTTCTCTAATGGTTGTATTTATAATTTCTAAATAAACATGCATGGGATTCAATTATACAGCTAGCTCAATTATACACATACAAAGTATGTGTATCTTCTCCAATAAACTCACACCCTTATGTAAATGTATCTATCCAAATCCTAAAATAATTCAGTTCTTATCTGAGTAAAACAAGGACCAGTTCGGTTACAAAATACCCCCAAGAAAATTATACAGAAATTTTCTTTGGGTTATTTTATAAATGACCTAGTCCTTGTTTTACCCAGATAAGAACTTCTGAATTATTTTAGGATTTGGATAGATATATTTACATAGAGATACAAGTTTATTGGAGAAGATTCATTTAGAAATTAGGAAGAGTTTTCAAACAGTGCTTTTACTGTTATGATGCAATAACAGAAAATTATTTCAATATATGGAAACCTTTAAAAAAACTGTAATTTCCCCACTTGTTCTTCATTCTATTAATTACTCCACTGAAAATTTAGAAGATTAACAAAGGCTATCATTAAATTGCATTTACTATTCCAATGCCACTACCAGATTCTGATAAATATATGTGATCAATTATAGAACAATGAAAGGAATGGATGGCAAAATTATATTATAATAGTATAGCATAATAAAAACCTATTTAAAGGAATATGTAAAATTCTGGTGACATAACATGTAACAGTAACATTTACTGTGGCTGTGCTCCCTCACAAAATGAAAAATTGAAAGCCCCCTACAATGAGATAATACCCCCATAATAAAAACAAAAAAGAATCTTGAGGCATCTCAATCCCTAAGCTTTGTGAACTGCATCTAAGTGAAGCATGGAAGAGATTTTCACCTCAGCTGTCATTCTCCTCAAAAGCCCATTCTCTTGCATTCCCCTTAAAAAGCAGGAAAGGGTTTTACAGTAAATGCAGGAGGTAGTGCTTGCTGGGAACTGTTTGGGAGGCAAGGAAATAGCTGCTTTCGGATTTGTTCCATGCACACTGTATGTCATTTGAAAATGAAGTATAAAGCCAAAAGTAGAGCCAAATATAACCAGCTGCGAAGAATCTGCATACAATTGTCATAGGATATAAGGGGGGGGGGAGGAGAGAGATGTCTTAGGTGCACATAACTTTGTATAATACTTTATCAGTGTAAAGGCCCATTTCAAACAGAGAGAAGGATGGGTTGAAGAAGAAGGAGAAAGAGGAAGCAAGAAAGAGGGAAAAGGAAGGAATAAAAGGCAAAGAAAATCCAGATTGTCTGTCTGTCTATCTGAATTCTCTTTAAGTCTTTACTTTCCAAAACAAAAGTATCAGGAAAGGCTTTTAGTTCCCCATAACAAAGAATGTGAATAGAAACTGTGGGGGGAAGGGGGGCGTCACCTGATTGCTCCAAAAGTAAAAATATCACCAGAAAAAAAGTGAAGAGACACATAGAGGCATCAGAGCAGGGGTGTCAAACTGCCGGCCCATGGACTGAATATGTCATGCAGAAGCCACACCCACCCCAGCTCCGGCAAGGGGGAAAAAGTCACGATATGTCACGTGATGCAGCGAATTTGACACCCTGCATTAGTGGGATAGGAATTATTTTGCCTGCATATATTTATTTTCTGGAAGTTTTTACTATTTTGTTGTTTTCAATAGTTTTAATTGTTTTATAGTTTTAGAATTGTAAGCCACTTGGTTGAGTTGGGCTGTTACAGAAGTTGAATAAATAAATAATACATATTTCTCTTCTTATACCTGGAAATCTTTTCTGCATGTGTTGCAAACAAGCTTCATTTCATTTTTTTCTTGGAAAACATTTTTTTTATATTTGTTTGCAAATTTCAGTATAGAATAGGGTAGAAACTAAAATAGCCCTGTTCCCCAATAAAACAAATCTTGTCAGAGCTATGTAAAGAAATGGAAACAGAAACTTTTGAGTCTCTTCGTTAATGTTTCTTTAACAAAAATGATACTTGCTTGACTAATATGACTTTTGGTTCTTGCTCTGAGCTTTGGAAGGCACTAGATCTCAATCTCATCTATGAGAAACAATAATATGCCACTGTGAACTCCAAACAGAAAGCAAATAATAAGGGGACAAGTAATTTTAAAAATATTTTAAGATAGAGGCTGCTGCAAACATATCTAGTAGACCTGTATGGAGAAGTTGAAAAACAGAATGGCAAAAACAGACATCTCTGTGATCAATCTTTTCTAACCTAGTTGCTCCTATCTCCAATCTTGTAGTTCTTGCCCCTTTTCAGGCAGAAGTGTAAGTTCACCTGGGGCTGAATCTCTTTTATTGTTAAAATAATGTCCTATTTTCCTTAACAAAACTGAATTCACACAGGATTGTTCTGATAAAATTTTAATACAAAACTGGAAGTTTTTAAGAAGAGACTGGACAGCCATTTGACTGAAATGGTGTAGGGTTCCTGCCTGAGCAGGGGGTTGGACTCGATGACCTCCAAGGTTCCTTCCAACTTTATTATTATTATTATTATTATTATTATTATTATTATTATTATTATTATTATTATTATTGTTGTTGTTGTTGTTGTTGTTGTTGTTGTTGTTGTTGTTGTTGTTATTATTATTATTATTATTAAAAAACAACCAGCCAATTACAGTCTTACAACAACATTACACAGCAGCAACAAAATAATACATTTTATAACATCAGAAAGAGATTAACAGAAAACCAGCTGCCAGAGACAATACTGAAAAGTCACCTGTCATTTAAACAGGGAGGACTTCTAAAGAAGAAAAGTCTATAAAACTGACCTTTAAAAAAAAAGGCCTTCCTCTTGGAGGATTCTGGCAAAACTTTATTCACCAAGGATGCTTAAAACAGGACTTTAGATATCAAGCAACATGCACAAGAGACATATGGTCAAATCCCAAGCCATTTATGAACCTTTGCCTGAACTCTTTCACAGGCCAATTCACATATCACACCTGTCCCTAATTCAGTTAAGATAATGAAAGATGCAAGAGGTATGAAATATAATTATATAAGCATTTGAAAAACTATTTCACAGCTTTATGAGACACCCAGTTTTCAAAAGGCATTCCTCACCAACGTCAACTTCACATTTAGTCTTACAATTTATGTAAGGGAAGAGTCTGAGGAACTTGATCTTTCTGACAATGAGAAATTAATTTACCCCAGAGATGCAGTTTTTCTTTAAGATAAAAATTTTATGTGACATCTGCAATTCTCTTATTTTCATATAGTAACATTTTTTAAAAACAAAACTAATTCTAAAAATTCATTATTTTTTTCTTCAGATCAAATTAACAAGAAAAGTAGTTCCAATTATAAAAGTTTACATTAAATTATAGAATTCAAATTGTCATATTTCTTTTCTCTCCCAATTAAATTTTAATTATTATTAATATTTGATTCCCAATAATGGAGGCGATTAGCTCAATCAGAGAATAATGATATGACATTTTTGACAGGATGAAATACTATTTTCAGGATGATGCTTATCTTCATATGTTTTCTTCCTTCAATGTTACTGCTTACTTATATGCAAAAATAGGAACATTAAATAGACAAGCATCCTGATGAGGCCTCATGGGAATTATCCTAATTCAGTGGGAATTATTCTAATTAAATATACAGTGTAAGTTATTATTACTTTATTTGGACAACAATCAAAATTTTACACAATCAGCACTTTCTGAACTTCTATCATTTCGGTTTTATTTCTATACATTTATCCCCACATCATTCACTATTCTGTCATTTCCTATAGAAAAAATACATCTTCCTTCTCAGTATTAAACAATTGTATATATAGTATAGGGTTTTTTTGCTTTAAACCCACACATAAACCCATAGAAAGCAGTGCATCACTGGAGACATCAAAATATAATTTTAAGTCAGCTGCTGTATATGTCATCAAGTATTTCTACAGAATGATCCAATAGATAGAAATTATGTTAGGAAAGATACACTGGATCTGTCAAGAGAAAATAGTAAGACAAAGGGGGCACAAGAGTAGAGTCTGGCATGTAAAAATGAAATACTTGTGTTTTGCAAATGCCATGGGAAGTTTGTGGAAATACTGGCAACCAAACCAGTAGTCACACAAGAGTCTCATCCACCTTTAGCCAATTACATGTACTGTACATAAGTAAAAGATAAGACCAATGGGGCTTCCTTGTTGTTGCTGTGTGTGTGATATTAGGACCTGTAAGCACGAGATCTCACCACACTTTTAGATATGAAATGGAAAAATGTCGATATACAAGCAGTCTCTGAGCAGTCCAGTCAGCAGATATAAGCAAGGTAGTTTGGAAATGTTTTGACTAGATTCCTACAATTGAGCACCTCTGAGGTACAGCTTAAGTGTGTCAGAAGGCATATCAATATTGTGAATCAGAAATTCTAGTCCTAACAGTGGTCTTAAATTGAGGACTACCTGTACTCTAGGGACAGTCTCTTGGAAAGTAGGATCATAGCCATAGAGACTTAAATTCCACAAAGGAAAAATCATGCTATCATACAGATGTCTCTTAAAAAGAGAAAAGTGGGACAAACCCAGCTACGAATCAGCACAATGTCTCCCTGGGAAGCTCTAAACCATAGGCACAGCAATCAAAATGATCCTCTGTCAAGTCCTAACCAAACATTCATTATAAACTGATGGGACATTCAAAGCAAGTGCATGTTTTATAAGCAACTGTCCTTCAAGTAAGTTGACTGTCATATAGAAATTATTTTCAAATGATGCTTTTATATCTGATGCTTTTCAAACTTATGAGTACAGAAACTATTATTTCATTGTTCAGCAGAACTAGATTAGATAGGCAGCCAGATTAAGTTTTAATTGAATTCAGTGATTTCATATCATTTAACCAATCAGTATTTTGCACTAGAGATATTTTTGTGTCCCATATCCCATATTGCTGAAATATAATCCTCAGGAACCAAAGGGTACATTTGAAAGCACATGGAAACTACAGTCTAGTAACCATTGGTAGACCTTCATCTCTCCACCCTTGTATTAAAAATGTCATTTTGATAATGAGTTTCTTGTCAGAAGACTTGAGTTGAAGATGGCTTCAGATTTTAACAGTTGGTAGGCCTTCTGAAATTTCAAAATCTATTCATAGCAGAGCCAAATATAATATATCTAATATTCTTTATCTCAGCCAAATGATCTGCTACCTCTTTATTCTGGGTAAACGATGGAAACAAATTTGTTCTGCATTCATGACCTTTAACAAGCTTAAGATAGTCAGGCTTTCATGTCAGATTATGATGGATTATGCCTAGAAAATATATTACTATTCTTTATAAACAAATATATTGTTGTCTTATCTTGGCTTTAAATTTTGTCCTAAGACAATGTTCAGATATTTAAAAGTGTAGATGTAATGTGATAGAATAGCCAAACAAATATGATAAAAATGAGTTACTTGTATACTGTACACAGTGGAACAGGGCCTTTATTCTCAATAAGCAGCCTAGGAATGCTGAGCAGTTCAGGCTAAGCAATACTTATTATAGAAGATATGGTAATGGAAGAACAATATTACTTCCCCTTAGAAGTATCAAATTAACAAACAAGCATTTCTATTTCTTTGAAAGCTTTCTCCCCATCTTTCTTGTCCTCAGTTTTTTTCCCCTGAAACTAGCCAAGAGTTGTTGTTAATTGCGAAGTCGTGTCCGACCCATCGCGACCCCATGGACAACATTCCTCCAGGTCTTCCTGTCCTCTACGCTGGGAAAGCCAAGAGTATGGAAGCCTAAATACTCCAATGCATACAGCTGGGGTAAGGAATGGTAATCATATAAAATGGTGGTGGAATATAATCGTTATCAGATCTATCCTGCACAGAACTCAGTTCACCAATACCTGCAGACTTTAGAACAGCCTTCCTCAAGGAAGGCTCTCTCCCTAAACTTTATAATTTGAGCAGCAAAGAAATTGAAAAAATCAATAAGTAAAGAAATGAACCTGGACTTCTTCTGAAATTCAAATTCAAGTGCTTTAGCAGCATTGCTTTCAGCCAGGAATTCAGGGAGTTGCAGTTTTAATATATCTGGAGTTATGCTAAAGCAGCGGTTCTCAACCTATGGGTCGCGACCCCATTTGGGGTTGATCGACCATTTCACAGGGGTCGCCAAGCAAGGCTGTCCACCATTTTTTTTCCCTTTTCCGGCGGGTGCCTTACCTCCCTTGGGCTGGGCCAGCTGGTGGTCGGCCTGCTCCGTCTCTGCCGCTTGCCAGCTACGCCTCGGCCGGCACAGGGGGCGGAACCACGCATGTGCGGTGCTCCTGGGCAGGGAAAGTCCTCGACTTACGACCGGTTGGGTAGTCCTCGACTTACGACCGGTTTAGTCCTCGACTTACGACCGGTTTAGTCCTCAACTTACGACCGGTTGGGGGTCGCGGCATTAAAAAGGTTGAGAACCACTGTGCTAAAGCATAAGAAAACCCAGGTATACTAATCCAGTGAAGGCTATGAATATCACTGGAATACTAAGAACTATACCAGCAAACAAAGGCCTATTTTGGAAACAGAAAATAAACATTTCTTAAGATGTGTAAATCTCACTAGATTACCCAGTATTGCATTAGAGTTTTTTGTACATAAAGTAGCCTTCTTCCCAGACTTAACCTATTGAAGGACTTGTGAAAAGCTGTATACCAAAACTCAATTTAGGCAGCAGTGTCACAAGCCACAATGAATGGCCAGTCTTTTTTGTGAGGTTACTGTAATATGAGATAAGGGTGAAATCTTCAAAACTCATGAATAGGTAAGCCACAATTAGTGAAAAATCTAATTTCTGATTAGGCATCATGCTGACATTACGTTTGAATAATTAGTTAAATCAGCTGTGTCAGAAAAATATAAAAACAACATCCATTCCATACTCTAGACCTGTGTTATCCTAGTCTTCTAGTCAATTTCTACCCATTGTTGGGGAAGAACAGACTTCAACTTCTCTATACTGGTAGTTTGCAAAACCGTATATTATTTCTTATTTTCCTGTTTCCTCATTAACTCTATAGGATATGGAATTTTTATATACTGATACATATAGTTTTTTAGACTAAAAACACACAATTCCTATTTAGCCAGATTTTTGGAGCACAACTCCCATCATTCCTATGCAGTATAATTATTCTCCAGGAACTATGGGAATTGTAGGCCAAAACAGCAAACAATACAAAACCTATTCATCCTTGCACACCATACATATTCACTGGCTCCCTAAGAAGGTAATGGCTGCCAGGGTCCTCTAAATTGCTTCACCAATTACCAGTTATTCCTGCTTGGCAGAACCAAATCAGTTAAGAAGTCATCAGATACCCCAGCTTTCCTCCAAAACCAGGCACCGATGACAGAGTAAACGAAGACTCTGTTAATTTCTTTTCCTTTTAATTCCCACCTTGCACTACTCTTACCCAACTACCTACTTATCTTTTCTTCCTATTTAAGCTCCAGAAGTGAGTTGAAAGACACTTCCAATTAACGCTATCTCTAATTTATACAACGGAAATCGTCGATTCGAAAGTAATAGTTTGAGATAAAAGCATCCTTTTCATGCATCAGAGATATGCTCTAATGGGGGAGGGGAGCACTCTGCATATGTTTGGAGGCTAGATCTCTTTTAGCAGTTGAGATTTGGCAATCTCAAAGTTCAGTTCTATTCTTAGTGGCCCCGTCCCGCCCTACCTCGCCCGTATTCCTTCCAGTATCATCTCATCTTTAGCCTACCTTCGACCTGCCCAGTATAACTTAGCCACTACTGGGGTCGTCCGCGTCTCGACGTCTTGTTCCCACAGCTTCCCGTCGTGAGCTTGGTCCTGCCCCCCTCACTCGCAGCATCAATACTACCCTTCGTTAGCGACCAATCCCTTGCAGTTCCAGGGGATCTTTCGCCGGAGGCGCACCAGGCAGCCAATCAGCATGCGCCGCTACTTTTATTATTCATCGGGCTGTTCCGGGTTCTACTTCCCCCTCCCGCCGCTTTGCTGGAAAGACAGCTGAGTTCCGGGCAGTGTGTGTGACGTAGACGCCTCCGCTGTTGACTTGTTTAAAGAAGGGGGAGGAGAGGGAGGAGGGTTAAATTGCTCCGAGGCTTTTAATGGGTGTGCGTGAAGATCTTACGGGGCGGGGCCGGGACGGGTGTGGGCGAGTAGAGGGTTGGATCTCCATTTTCTCCAAAAAATGGAGGCGCACCGTGTGCCACCCGCGGCTCAGCCGAAGGAGCCTGGTCTATGGCGGTGCATTGAGCGAGTTCAGCGAAAGCGTGCAAAAGGGAGTAATCAGGAAGCGTTGCTGATTAGACCTATTCTCAGTGGGAAATTGCGCAAAAGGAGCCTGACGCAGAGCTCGTCTCCTCTCTTGGAAGATTCATCCATTTTCTCGCCCTTCAGTTGCAGCGGTGGTGGCGGTGTCGAACGCTCTCCGGCTGGGGAAAGGGTGTCTCTCTGTCTCTTCTCTCTCTGTCTCTCTCTTCCCCCACCCCCGTTTATTTTTTGAGGAGAAATAAAGGAAAATGACAAGTTTGTGCTGGTTAGGATTTTTATTAAAATATAATTTTTATTAAAAATTATAATTATATTAGTGAAAATTACTACAAACTAAAAGAAAAATAGGAGTAAAAGGTGCAAAGGGAAATAAAGTGAGACATAAAGAATAGAAGAAAAAAGAAAAATATGAATATAGTGAAGGAAAAGAAATACAGATAGTCCTTGACTTATGGCCATAATTGAGCCCAAAATTTCTGTTAAGGTAGTTGCTAAGTGAGTTTTGCCCCATTTTATGACCTTTTTTGCCACAGTTAAGCGAATCATTGCAGTTAAGTGAATCCAGCTTCTTCCACTGACTACTTGTTGGAAGCTGCTTGGGAAAGTTACAGATAGTGATCACATGACTCTGGGACAGTACAATTGTCATAAATACATGCCAGTTGGTAAGTACCTGCATTTTGATCACATTGCCATGAGGATGCTATGAAGTCGTAAGTGTAAAAAATGGTACTAAGTCATTTTTTTCAGAGCTGTTTGAAGTTCACTAAATGAATGGTTACAAGCCAAACATCTGTATATAAACAAATGACTCCCAACTAAACTCCCAAATAAACAATTTTAGTAACTTTTCATCTCTTTAAGTTATAACAAATGATCCCTTCCTGCATCCCATTTATTATTTATAAACAAATCCATAAAGCCTCTTTATTTCACTCTTGGTGTCAGCAGAAGTCCATTAAGGGTTACCAGAAATAACTTTTAACCTTGACCAAATAAACCAACTTTATATTCCTTCCTTTTACTTCTAAAGGAATTCTAGAACTTGATTTCATTTATTCTTTGAGATTCTTCAAAACTTTGACAAGACTAATAAATTCAATATAGAAAATAATTCAGATCACTTATAATTTGTATGTCCCTTTTAATTATTAAAACAGCCAGTTTTTGTTTGTCCTGTGTAATGCCTTCTTCCTGTCATTCTTGCAGCCTATCATTTGTAAATCCACGTTCAATTCAATCTGTCTTGTCAAGTAAAACTTGTTCCTTTCATAAGGACACAGTCTGACATAGTCTATCACTGTTAACATTATTAATATTAATTTCTGACTCCATTTTTTGAAAATATTTCCAATATTTCCAGTCTTAAACAGTTTCTTCTATTCTGTAACTTTTCTTTAAGTATATATGTTATTCTCCTTTAACAGAAATCTTTAGTTCCTTCTTGTGTTCCAATTTTTTAAAATTTTATTTTTTTAATTCAAAATGAAAATATTTTCCCATGGGAAGGATTCTAATACTATTTCAAATATATAAGAGCACTTAGTCCATTTGTAGCTTTTTAAAACCAAACTTTTAATCAACCCTTTACTGATTAAAGAAAAATGTTTATTTTTAATCTTGTAGCTAAATTTGTCTTTTATTAATTGAAGACAGGTTCCCCAGATGTTTTTGGATTTGTCACTTCAAAAGTTTCCAATAGCTGAAAATAAGCTCATAAACAATTGCCAAATGCGATTATAAAAAGAAGTACATGAATTTAGTGCCCTTTTAAAGGTAGCAAACAATAGCCTGAAAGCTATTGAGGCTATTCTCTTGCCTCATACTGTTCAAAAACCACTATCTTGCAATCTTCTTATGAAGAGCAACTGTATGGAGCACTTGTGGGTGATCTCTGATCTTCTTTATCTGGAGAGCAATTTACTTGCCAAGTTTTCCTTCTTTGCATGGTTGCAGCTCCATTTTTCACAGAGCTATCTTCAATCCATGATTTTTTCCTCCAGAAGCCCATGGCTGGGAGGAGTTAAAGAAAAAGGACATGGTATAATAGTCTCCCTCTCCTGTGCTATAGGCAGAGTTGACAGCAGAAGTTCATATGAGTAACTAAGCCCTTTTAGTTTCAGTATGCTGTGGGAAACTGAATCTGGCAGATTTAGTCAAAGCAATTATCTTAATCAACTATATTATGCAAACCCAGAAACCCTGTTTTGGAGCTCATAGTTTTTTACTTTCATTCCTCCAATGGGGGTGAGTAGAATGAAAATGCAAGAAGCTGCACTCTGAAAGTCACTGCAAAAATCTAGTCACAAAACAAATCTCTCAAACGTTGATTGCCTGCAGTACCAAACTTTGCCTCCCTGGTCAATGGAAAATTGGCTTTTGATATAATGGAAGAACTATATCCCCCAAAATAGTTAACATGGAACTGACTAGATCCAACCAGAACAAGCTGCGATTGGTTCACTGAGTGTCTGGAATGAGCTATGCAGCACTTTCATCTTCAAACATATTTTGTAGCATACAGGAAAATGCTGGGCAGTGGTGGTAGCAAGCCAGTGGTGACAGCAGGCTGAGCACTGTCAAGCCATGTGGTGGTAACAGGCAGTCAGAGAGCAGTGGCGAGCTGTTTGTCAGCCACAAGACCTGTAGCCGATCCAAGGAAACGGCCCTAGCCACACTCAAAAGTCGTAACTGAGCCATGCTTATTGCTCAGTCAATAATATATTTGGCAATGTCTGATCATATTTGAGCCATCACAATAAGAGTGGAGGAGTTTTAAGGACTCTGGGGGAAGATTTGGGGAGCCAAAGTGTCTGTGAGCTTGGTCCTAGGGTGAGAGCCTAGAAGCAGCAAGTATGTTTGAGTGAATGTTAGTGACCCACCACACAGAGTGAGAGTCAGGTGGTGGACGCTGCATGAGCAAGCCTCCTTCTCACTGGTTGGTGAGAGAGACCAGTCTAGGCTGGAGAAAAGTGTGGGGGAAGCCCTTGGTGCAGAGAGTTTGAACTATCTTATCCTACCTATCCTAACCTCTCTAGAATGACTGAGTGATTGAAGGCATGTGAATGACTGGAGTGGGGTGGCTCTAAAGGGAGGTCACATCTGATGTGACCTTCCCATCACAAGATCTACTGATTACACGAAGCTCTTATAAACAGAGGAACACTGACAATGACATCCCCTAAACTCCCCTGAAGATGCTACGTAGCCTGATAATGAAACATTCGAAAACCAACCCACAAGCTCAGAGAAAGAACCTCGACCCTCATTGTTGCTACTATACAGACTTCCTGCCTGAATTGCTAGAAGCTGTCTTAGGACTGTCAGTGGAGTTCCCCAAGCTTATGGTTCTGAGTGACCTCAATCTGCCTTCCCTGGGTTCAGCTTCAGAAGCAGCTGGGAGTTCATTTCCTCTATGATGGCTGTGGGCCTATCCCAGATTGTCACAGGTTCAACTCAGAACAGTGGTCACATACCAAATCTAATATTCATATCAGAGCAATGTCAACATGATCTAGTGGGGAATCTAGACAGGGAATTTGTCCCCCTGTCATGGTCAGATCACAGCCTGATATCCCTGAGTTTCTCTTACATCACCCCCTTCTACAGGGAGACTGGCCCCATTATAATGGTCCACCCTCAGAGATCCAAATGGATGACTGACTAGACATGACTTAGAGCCACTGTTAAGGTGGTTCTTGTGATAGGAGTGGCAAAACAAAATATTTCTCCACTCTTTTTGCATCCTGGGGATGCACATTGACCCTGGGGAAGTTTGGACGATCATCTTCAGGGCTACGCAGAAGAATTTGTCCAATTTCTGTCACCCTGATTTGTTCCTAGTTAGAAACTTTGTGTGGTGCTAGTCTTTATGAAATGCCCAGGGAGATGTCTTACCCAACAATTTGGGAGCAATTTGACCCTGTTGGGCCTAAGGAAGTGGACAGCATCTTCTGCACTGTCAACACAATCACTTGTCAATTAGACCTTTGTGCCTCCTGACTGGTGAAAGCCTCCAAGATGGTGACCAACAGGTGGATTCATGGAATGATAAATTCCTCACTTAATGAGGTCCTGGTTTATCCTCTCCTTAACACAACCATCATTTGACCCTACAGGCCTAGTCCACTTTCGTCCAATTTTTTATCTTCCCGTTTTGCAGAAAGTGGTAGAAAAAGTGGTTGCTCAACAGTTCCAGGGGATTCTGATTTCAATTAGGATCCAGGCCTGGCTATGGGGCAGAGATAGCTTTGGTCAAGCTCATGGATGATCTGTGGCATGAGCAGAATGAGGGTAATACAACTATTCTCACCCTCCTTGACCTCTCAGCGACCTTCTATACCAGGGGTGTCAAACTCAATTTCATTGAGGGCTGCATCAGCATTGTAGTTGCCCTCGGGGGGGGTTGGATGTGTGTGGCTGGGATGGGCGTGGCATCACTCGTGTCAGGGGCACCTATGCAAGCCTGGATGGATCCGAGGATCTCTGGCGGGGGAGGGTGGGACCAGGGCGAGCGCTGGGGCATGGTCCACTGGAGGAGCCTCACTGTCCCTCTCAGGCCATGCGGGGGGAGGGGCTATGGATGGTGGCACAGGCTGCCCAGAGCCGTGGGCAGCAGAGGTCAAGCGCCCAACCATCAAGTTCAGGGACCCCGCAGCCCAGCCTAGCCTGGCCCCACTTCCCCAAGGGGGCGCCCAGCTGCGCTTACCTCCTCTTCGAGGCTGCTGCTGCTGTGCTCGCTCTCCTTGGCCATGTTGCTCATAATGTTGCGGGAGGGCAAAATGTGTGGGTCAGAGGAAATCCCACTCCTTCTCCACGTGAGGAGACCCAGCTTTGTAACCAAAGCATCCTCAATGATAAGATGGGAGACCACCAGGGGAGGTCAAGAGAAGGGGATAAGGGAATGGCAAAAGGGCAGCAGGGCTTCTCGGGACCAAATGCTAAGGCAGGACTTCCCTCAGACCCTTCCTCCCTCTCATTATAATCTACTTTCCTTCCTTCCCTCCCTCCCTCCCTCCTTCCCTCCCTCCTTCCTTTTCCCCCTTTCTTATTTTTCCTTCCCTATTTATTCTCCTTTCCTTCTTCTTCCTTCCCCTCTTTCCTTCTTTTTGTTTGTCTTTCCTCTTTCCCTTTCTCCTTTCCTATCCCTTCTTGAATGCTCAAATGCAAAAGGGGAAACATTTCTCAATGCCTCCTTGCCTTGTGATCAAATGCCACTTTTGCTAGTAGTCTGTGGCGACTTAAAAGACCAAGAACAAACCAGACTCAGTTTATTCCATGCTTGCATTTAGTGGGGGTGTCCACAGACAACAGTACAGTAGAACTGTCAAAATGGTGGCTGTGATAGTTGATCAGAGCTTCTCTGTTTTTTTATGTGCAACAGCTTTAGCATTTAGTAAGTTAGTTGCTTTTCTGTTAATACACAATCCTTAAAAGAGCTCTCCTGCAGGAACCCTGCCAAGGTATAATTCAGACTGGAAATATAGCAAAGGAAAATATTTTCCCCTACTCTGCTTTGTCCTGTTTTCTCCACTGGAAATGGCTGTTTGCAACACAAAAGGAAGGGATACTTTCCTAAGAGTTCACAATTCAAGAATACCAGTGTTAACTTGGATTGCCAGTTGCTTTCTCCTTTGAGCCCAAGTCTCAATGGATCCAGGATTGAAGCAGAACTGGGTGAACTGGGGCATCTCCAACCAAGTTGCCTCTCCTCCCTTCCTTCCTTTTTTCTCTCTCTCCCACCCTCTGTTCCTTCCTCCCTCTGTTCCTTCCTTCTTCCCTCCCTTTTTTCCCTTTCTCTCACCCTCCCTCCATTCCTCCGTTCCTCCCTTCTTTCCTCCCTCCCTTCCTTCCTCCCTCCGTTCCTTCTCTCCTTCTCATCTCTTTCCTTCCTCCGTGCTCAGGAGGAGGTGATGGGAGGGGGAGAGATTGCCAGCGCTACCATGTTGCCACTTGTCTTGCTATCCTGCATGGCCGTGGGGCTGTCCCGGTTAAAGGAAAGCCTCGTGGCAATGAAGCTGGAGATGCTGGTGGGAGGGGGGGGAGTGCTGATCTACAACCTGGTTGCGTCCATCAAAGCCAGAATGTGCTCAGGCTTAGATCCATGGGGGAGCCCAGGAGCCAGCAAGAAGCTGCCCCGCCACCTCTGTCCCATCCCCTGGGTGTGCGCACAGGAGACAGCCAGCACCAGCATCCTGGATGAAGTCAGCCTGAGGGGCAAGACAGCCAGCACGGACGCCAGACTCCATTTCACGTGCCCCCAGGGAGCGGAGCAGGGCTGCTCGGTGGAGCGCATTCTGGCTTTGATGGACACAACCAGGTTGTATGTAGATCAGCGCCGCCAGCCTTTTCGCCAACTTCCTACCTCTCTCTCCCTCCTTCTGGCTTGCCTCTCCAAAAAAGAGAAAATAAAATATTCTTTCCCCAGTCAATCTCCTCTTTCCCTTTAAAAATCCCTTCCCAAGAGCCCTGCCCTGCAACCAGCCACCGCGCAGGCCACCGGAGCTCCCGACCTCTCCGCTGAATCCACAGAGCTCCAGCAAAGCCTCCCAGCCAGCGCCGATCCCCCCCCAACTCCCCTCTCTGCTACAAAAGGAACAAAGATTCCACGGGGCAGCCTGGGAATCAGCAAGGAGCTGCCTCGCTACCTCTGCCCCGCCCCCGGGATGTGCGCAAAGGAGACGACCAGCACCAGTGTCCTGGGTGAAGTCAGCCT
Organism: Protobothrops mucrosquamatus; assembly: GCF_001527695.2. NCBI lineage: Eukaryota > Metazoa > Chordata > Lepidosauria > Squamata > Viperidae > Protobothrops > Protobothrops mucrosquamatus. Next base: position 5,598,214 of record NW_015386397.1, read on the forward strand.
GTGGGGCAAGACAGCCAGACCTAGGGGCGCTGGACTCTCCTTGGACACCCACCCAGGAGGCAGGGCAGGGCTGCCCCATGGATCTAAGGCTGAGAGCATTCTGGCTTTGATGGACACAACCAGGTTGTAGATCAGTGCCCAGTCGGCCTGGGCCGGGCCAAGGTGCAGTTAGCCAATCCTTCCCTGTTTCCAGAGCAGGTCCCCGAGCCGGACGGAACCACATATTGGGTTGCACCCGGCCCTTGGGCCTTGTGTTTGACATTTCTGTTCTATACCATCAACCATGGTATTCTTTTGGATGGTTCATGTGAATTGTAGCTGGGTGGCACAGTTTTACGCTGGTTCAGCTCCTTAATCCAAGTTTGGTCCTAATCAATGCTGATAGGGAGTGAGAGATCCAGCCCCAATCACTCGTGGTGTCTCACAGGGCTTGATACTCTCTCCTCCCTTGTTTAACATCTACAGTACATGACACTGTTGGGTGAGATTATCCATCACCATGGTTGAGAAATCATATTTGCTAATGATACTCAGCTCTACATGATGACCCAAGTGATTCTGCCTCTGCCCTGTTGCAATGCCTGGAGGCTGTAGGGATCTGGATGAGGGACAAGAGATTTAGACTGAACCCTGACAAGACTGAGTGGCTTTGAGTGCATAAAGCCTCAGGATCCGAGTGTTTGTCATCCTTAGTTCTGGATGAGGTTGCACTACCTTGTTCAGACCCAGAATGCAACCTAGGCTTTCTCCGGGGCTCATGTCTCCTTCTCGAAGAGCAGGTGGCAGACATGACCAGGGGAGCTTTTTCACAGCTCCAGTTGTACACCAGTTGTGACCTTTCCTGGATCATGACTACCTGCACTCAGTTACTCAAGCTCTGTTTATCTCTTGCCTACACTATTACAATGTATGTGGGGCTATTCTTGAAGTCAATTTGGAAGCTTCAGCTCATGCAAGTACAACAGCAAGAGGAGTCTTTGCCCCCCTAGAGTGGCCCATATTACACCTCTGCTCCATGAACTTCAGTGGCTACTGGTCTGCTTCCAAATGTACTTTATGGTATTGGTTATGACCTTTAAAGCCCTTAATAGCATAAATCCAGGCTACTTGATGAACCTCCTCATCCCTCTAGGACAAGCCTACTTGTACTGGGAGAGATCCTGTTGGTCAAGAAATCTGATTAATTGGGATCAAGAAGAAGAGCCTTTTCTGCTGCAGTGCCTGCCCTTTAGAACAACTTATCCTCTAAGGTAGGATCCGCCACCACCCTCCTATTCTTCTGCAAGAGCCTGAAGACTTGGCTGTGCCAGTTGGCCTAGGAACCAAATGAGGAAGTTGCACAGTGGAGGTAGTGGCTAGATTGATGACAGACTCCATTTCCATTCCCCTTGCTCTCTGCTCTCCACCCATCCATCTTTTTGGTTATCGTGTTGATGTATTTATTCTCATTATGTTCCTTTGCCATTGTTTATTTTATTATTTTTCTTCTATTTATGCCCCTTTTCATTTTTCTTCCTTTTTGTTATTGTAAGCCACCTAGAGCAGCCCCACAGCGAGATAGGCAGCAAATAAATTTAACAAATAAATAAATAAATGAAAATGAACAGGTGCCATATTTGTGTTCCTACATGGTGCAAAGCAGGTGGTGAATCTTAAAGCTTGTAGCTAATAGCTACATAGAATGATCAATACAGCTTTCTTCTCTTTCCAGGATAGTTAGCAAGACCCAGTCCAGTCTTTAACATGCTTCCAAAGAGGAAAAAAAGTAAGGGTAAGAGATGTTTCTGTGTAGCTACTGCTATCTCTAGCAACTTCTTTAAGCCACCCTGGAAGGTTTAGTCCAACTATCATGTCCCTCAAAGGAACTGGGAGATAGAAAGCAGCCAGAAGGGTCTTTCACTTCTTGTGATCTCATGGATATTATCCACCATTAACGCCTTCCAGACAAAAGAGAAAGAAGCGTGGAGTAGAATTGCTTCTTTCAGCCAAAGAGTTTTTAATGATTCAGGGAATTCCATATCAGGAGAGTTTATTTCTAACCTCCTTTGATTCCAAACTTTGGCCATTTATAGTAGGAATGCTGTCTTAGATCGGTTTGCATAATGTTAGCCCCAAATATGGTTTATTTGCTTGTGGCATAGCAAGTTGAGTAGATCCAGTAGCCATTGTAACAATGTCAACAATACATCAGTTGAGGTACACTCAGTAAACCATGCTTAGTCAAAATGTGGCTTACTATGCTCTCTATATTTATTTTCAGCTAAAATTACTACTATTATCAGATGATTCCCAAACCTGGACATTTTCTCTTTCACAGTAGGAAAATATTGTGTCATCCAGCTAATTTTCTATTTTTATGCTTCAGGAATACTCAATGACAACTTCTCAAATTTAAGTCTATTGGGGCTGATTTTTTTTTTTAAAAGAAGTTGATGCCCTTTGAGAATGCTGTCTTCTCTGATTTTTCTCACAGATTTTTATATAATCATTATAGCTTAATCTAGGCATAAGGGACAGTCAGACCACAATTACTGGGAGAGGTGGTTGCAAATATTGGAATAGAAAGATGTGACATGTAGGTAGTCCTCTGCATCCCTTAGGCTGCTTACCTTTGAGTTGCTGCCTCATTCTATGAGCAGAGAGACTATAGAATGGATAGTCTCAGCAGCAGAATGTCAGTTCTATCTTGGGAGCCTATCAACAGATGAAGACAGGGCTTTTTTTTGTCATAGAACGCCCAGAATGGAGTTCCAGCACCTTTTTTGGATGAAACCTTGTAGGATAGGCAAGGCAGGTTGTATGACATGTGTGAGTTCCAGCACCTTTTTTTTTTTTAACAAAAAAACCACTGAATGAAGGTATACAAAATGTATAGACTTAGCAGTGAGTGGACTTACAGCCTTCTTTAAGATTAGCCATACTATCTCCTTGGCGATACAGCAGATATTTAACTGCATAAATGTAGGAAAAATGTATTTCTCTTCATGTCATCTTTCAGTCACATTGATAAAACCAGTGGATTGATTCTAGGTATCTGCTGAGATTTTCAGTCACCCAGGTCATAGTTGTCTCAAAAACATTCAGGGTGAGTTTTTCATTGTATAAAATTTGTGCTGATAAAGGAGAATATTTGCAGCTCAAGGTTGAAATGAGGGGTCCTTGGTGTTCTCTGACCTTTGTTCTCTGAGTTTTCTTGCAGATGTTTTATTACCCAAACTAAGTAACATCACCAGTGCTCGTCAGGAGTGGGGTTTGCTCTCAATTTTTCTCAATTCACATATTTTGCTTTGGCTCATAGAGTAGTATGTAGATGATTTATATGAGCAAAACAATGTAATAAAAGAGGTTAGATTTTCTCCTTCTTCCAATATCCCTCTAACATCACTCAATGGGTACAGTTTGGCTCTTTCCTATAGATGTTTTAACTAAAAGGCAAATGATTCACGACCTTTCAACCAACATTTTATTCAGTCCATGAGATGGCAGACTAGATCTGGGAAGAACTCTGTCAAACAACGAGAAACCTTCCATATAAAAGGAAAATGCTATACACATTGAAAATTAGAAAAAAAAGATAGAGAAGGCTAGATTGTTTTAATATCTTGGCAAAAATGTGGAGAAACATACAGTATAATGTCGTGTTCCATCTGCAATATAATATGGTCCAGACCCAAGTCTGCTTTATACATATGCTAAACAATAGGTAATGTCTTAGTGAGTTCTATGAATGCAATTACATGTGATTTATTGTACTGTGACTGCAATCAGAGATTTGAAAGCTCAGTCAGCAAGTCCTTTATGAGCTGGAGTCAGCATTCCCTGTTCACAGTATTGTACTCAATACAGCAAGTTTTCATACGTAACATAAATACACATGCTTCTTGGCTGCTATTTCCAGAAATGCAATTACATTTCATGTCTCTGAAATGGGACAAATATCATTTTCACAGAGTCGCGATGGGTCGGACACGACTAACAACAACAACAACAATTCCTTGTACTATTGTATTCCTTGTAGATTATTATACATTTAATAGAGGGGTATTTGTTTTAAATATCATATGGCCAATGTATATTTCTCATATGTATTAAGGAATAAGTGCTTGAGCACATCAGTGTAATAGTTTAAAATTAGTAGCAGAGTAAAGTTCTTAGGTCTTTTAATGCCAAATCTATCGGTGGCTTCCTCTCCAGGAAATGGGGCTTTGCAGGTGTTGCTGCACTTGATTAGATCTCAAACTTATTTAAATTTACTGCAAATTATCCAGAAAGATGAGTATCTACTTTCAGTTTTGTATTCTTTTCTCCCTTGTTTCCTCCACTTAATTTGATGTATCTTTTACAGTACAGTTTTGGAGAATTGATCATGTAAGCTCTGCTATCAGTTTGCCAAATAAATTTTCATTTTTAAAAGTAAATACAACAATAAATTAAATCATGGAAGTTTTGAGATAATTGAAGGAATTCTTCACAATGTGCAGCTCTATGGAGCATTAAGGCTATTTACTGCTCATAATTATGATTATATATTTCTTCTTTGGTACCAATATATATTTTGGAATGCCATTACTGGAGAATATAAATGGAAGGGTACTTTCATGCTAAGGTATTGGCCATTTTTGGATTACTAGTTTTTAGCCTGCTCTAGGATTCATTATGATTCTAATTCCTTTTTGTAGTGCAGGATACTACTGATCTGTTGGAATTTAACTTTGCATAGTGACATTCTGCCTTTTCAAACCTATTAACCGTTAGGAGCAATAAAAAGGTGAGAAACTTAGCAGAGAACTATGCATTTTTATTTTCTATCATTGTCTAAAAGACTTATTTTGCGTGTCTGTAATATACCTCTTATTTGCTAAGCTATTATTCTTGGGACCATCACTCTTTTCTCAGTTCAATTCTTATTCTTTTCTAACTCTGAGCTGTGGAGTTCAAGATACTTGTCTGACTTAAGCTCTCTCACAATTGTGAAAGCACACTGCAAGCTTTAGGTAGATAAGTAACATTGTATTTTTTTTTTCATTCCTATTTTCTGACTGCATAAAACTATCTGCTATCCATTGTGGTTCGCCTGCTCTTTCTTTATAAATTATGTTACCACAAATAGTTGTACTATAACACAGAAGTTCATTCTTCCCCTAGCTCTGCTCCAAAAAGAAGTTGCTGTTCTGAAATACAAAGGTCAAGGAATGTGTTGTGCATCTGACTGAGCTGATCTCAGTATAAAGTGGAAGCTATTCCAGTCCGTCTGATGACATTGTGGGAAGACCCATCAAAATAAAGGAACTCCTCACATCACAACTACTTTTTAGAAAAAGGGATGAATTACTGAAAAGAAGGAAAAGATACCAAAAGCCAAATTCCACTTTAAGCACTTTCACTGAAACCATTCTTTGCTCAAGAATCTGAATAATTTTTCATAATCTAATCCAACCGGAAATTAATTACTGGTTACTTCCTTAAATATTTAAGCAAAGTAGCTGCTGGATATTTTTCTGTATTGAGGGGCGAGAAGACTTTCAACATGTGATTTAGTTTAACAGTCTGAAATCCAATTTGTTGCACAGCTAGACAAAATGATGGATACCATGATTATATGCTTGTAATGTTTTAAAATTACTTTTTTGGATTTTGCATTTACATTTTGCATTTTTTTGGGGATTATATTCAAAGACTTAATTTTGTACCATCCAATGCCATTTTCCTTATGTGAAATTCTATACATTCAAATGGAATTGACTTTGGAAGGGCAGAGTACTAGACACGTACTTGGATAAGAATGATAGGGTATATCCTTTTCAAACAGTCCCAGATTCAGTTTTTGTTTATCTCCTTTGAAAGCAGGGAAAGATTCCTGAAACCTGAGAAGCCAATTTCAGTTAAACAACGATTCTGCCCTGCTGTCTAAACTGATTTCTCCTCTGCTGGTCCAGTTTATTAAGCCAACTTCAGACATTCTTGTAGGATCTGGTCATTCCTCTGTCTACCTCATCTTGCTGGCTGGCAGGCATGAGGATAGTCTTCCAGTGCCTTCCTCTTCGTTTTAAGGATTGCTTCCTCTTCATTGGTTCACATATATTTGCTTTCCCAGATTTGCATAAATAAACACATTCAATTTCCTTCCCACATTTTCTCTTTCAACATTGATGTAGATTATTATTTCCCATTACAGTATCATCATTACTCTGATGCTACAATAAGCAATGCAGCAGGGGAACAGGTTGATCTCCACTGGTAGATTTTCTGTACGTTTATGAACACTTTGTAATAAGGATGTATTAATAGTTCATGGAAATAAAGCAGCAACATTGTGACTTTAAAAATGAAAGGGATGGTGCATGAACTTCTGAGGTTGAGGCTAGTCCCTTGATTTATTGTTGGTCATCTGTAAGAGTATTAAACATGAAAGTTGACAAATGGTGGAGAACATATGGTAGCAGTATGGCAGTCCAGGATAGAAAGGTTGCCCGGGTTAGTGACCAACCATAGCTGGGAAGTGGGAAAGTTGGCAGTTGACTGGGCCTTCTGCTTAGATTGAGTAAAAGAGTGGGGACCATTCTGAAAGGCTTTAAATGGCTCAAGTTGGGAAATAGCAGTCTGAAATCAAAAGCGGAAACCATTCGCGCAGGATGGATTTGTAATGGGTTGACAGTGGCAGTTGGAGTCATCCATTTCTGCAGGCTACTAATGGCAATAGGCCAAGCAAATGTGTGAGCTTGACCTAAATGGTTGGAAGAAAATGAATCAGTAGTTTGATTCCATATTTCTTATGTTTATGTGCATCTACCACTGGATTTGAAGAGGTAAAGCAAATGCCTTGAGGAGGAAGTGTAATCCTGTTTTTTATTTCTACCCTTAGAAGCTTACACTGTATGTACCTATAATGAATCTCGACAAGACTGCTTGCCTTTTTAAAAAAAACTTCACTGTTAAGGTATTGATTTCTTTAACATGGCTGTAATGGAAATATATAATTCTTTCGGGAACTTTTAAAAAAGTTTTCATCTGTTGGGAAGGATGAGTTTTTATTTAAAATTTGAGAAAGCTAAATATTATCTAGTCACAATTATACATATCTCTATACTGCTTTTAAGAAAGCAAAAGCCTCTTCACATGCATAAAATAGTTGCAATTGTTAAAAAATGCAAGAACTGAAATATTACCATTTGCAAATGTTCAAACTATAAACTGTTTTGCACAAGAGATGTAGTATACCTATAATGTACTAAAGAAACTAAGACTGATTTTTTTTCTCTTGCCTCAGACATTAGGAAAAAGTGGTATCAGTGGTTTCTGTTACTTCCCAAAAAACAGTAATGATAGTGATTGCATTTAATATGAATTCTGTTTTTGTAATTTTATAGTATGCTGCCTAGAGTCATATTTCTGTGAAATGGGTGATATATAAATATAATAAATGAATATTTAATGATATTCATTTGGATTCAAAGGATGGGATATGAACACTTTAATTAAAACATTGGCAAAGGAGAGCAAGACCCTTCAACACATTTGATTTGGTTGGTTGCCCTTGCTATTATTATCTCTTCTGTTTTATTGGTTTTATTGTATTTGATTGTTGTGAACTGCCCAGAGTCACTCAGGTGGCATAAGCATTTAATACAGCACACTATTAAACAGGGTAGTCTGTATCTTTTTCCATCATTTCATCACATTTTTTTTCTTTTCCAGCTGGCATTCCAGTGTTCTGTGGCTACTAAAACAGGTTTTTTTGGATCAAGTCTAGGTAATCTCCACTTTCCCTCCCTTTAACTGCCAATGTACAGAACAAAAGGATGTGGAAAAGTGTCTGGCACCAGAACTTGAGAACGCTGCTTTAGCGATTAGAGAAAAAATAAAATGCCAAGCCATCAATGAATCAAATTACCTGCAAGGTAAAATCGTGCAAGCCAAGGTGAAAGACAGATAGTCCTCGACTTACGAGCACAATTGAACCCAAAATTTCTGTTGCTAAGTGAGACATTTGTTAAGCAAGTTTTGCCCCATTTTAAACCTTTCTTGTCACAGTTGTTTAGCACATTACCGTAGTTTTTAAGTTAGTAACATGGTTGTTAACTGAATCTGGTTTCCTCGTTGACTTAGCTTGTCAGAAAGTTGCAAAAGTTGCATCGATCACATAATTCCAGGACACTGCAACTGTCATAAATATGAGTCAGTTGCCAAGCGGCTGAATTTTGATCACGTGACCATGGGATGCTGCAATTGTTGTAAGTGTGAAAAATGGTCATAACTCACTTGTCCACCATATATATATATATGGTGGACAAGCAAAGCCATTAACAGTCTTCTCCAAATTAGAGCGTTTTGGTTGTATTAGCATTGCTGCTCTCACCATTCCTGACCAGTATCTTTTAGCTAGGCCAAATGGAAACTTTTGTCTCTTTGAAGGATGACAAGTTGGGAAGGGCTGCTTTAGAGAGAGGACAGTCATTTGGCTAATCCTTCTGCTACTGCTGAGGCAGCTGCTATCTCCCTTCCTTCCCCCACTTCCCAATGTAGAACATAGGGCTAGCTTTAGATTAATGAGAACGTATGGCTGCTCTTTCACAGATCAATTTCTGTTATGTGGTCCTCAGAAGAAAAAAATGAGAAACCAAATAGGTGGCCCCCTACTTTAGGGAGAATTAAAACTAGCAGCAGCATACTGTCTAGCCTTTAAAGTACACACATGCACATAGGGCTCAGGAGAAGTGGTCTTTCACTCATTGCCAATTTCTATAGGTCAAAATGCGACCTATGTCTCATTTCTTATTTGAATTAATTTCTTGCTTTCAGAAACCTTTCCTGAAAAACAGAAGGGAGGTGTTGATGTACTTTAAAAAAAAATATTATTTCATTGTGGAAATGTTCCTGCTTCTAGTTCATTAATCTGTGTAATGTTGTTCCCCAAAACACTTTACACTTGTCCATGTAGAAAAGAAAGTTTATTAGTCATGCTGCTCACCAGGATGCAGTCTTAGAAAAAAGATCATTGCGGCTGCTTGGCACAGCACCCTCTTCCCCACATATTTATTTTCCCCAGAATGAGGCAAGATCCCCATCCCATCTTTGATAGTTTGGAAGGCCAAGCATATCTTACATCCTGGGCTCTCTCTTCTTCTAGATCCTTGACAAGAACTGAAAGGCTTGAAGGAAAGTGCAGTGCAAAGGGAACAATCCTTACTCGCTTGCACACTTCTCAGTCCAATAAGAACACCCGTTACACACATACCATTTCTTCTTGCTAAGGTGTGAATAGCCAAGCCATTTATGGGGATGTTAGAATAGGCAGTTCTGGTACAGATGCAGTAGATATGTTGGATGTAGAATCACAAGATATATGATGGACTCATGGCTGCAAATATTTTCTCCTTGACCATAGAGATACTGGGGGAAAATCTCAGTAGAATGTGAGGAAGGCAGGAAGGCAGGCAGGCAGGCGGGGATGGGGTAAATCACAAAATCATGCAAAGGAAGGGTAGCTACATGTGTCAGAAGATGGGGAAGGAGGCTATTGTCTGGTGACTAGAAAGCGAGGCTTCAGGCTCGCTTAAAAACTGTCCCCTGCAAGCCAAAGAGGTAGCTGTATGGAAGTCAGTATGTGTGTGATTTTGTGTGGTGTATTGTTCAGGGAAAGTACCTGAGAATCCCTTTCCCCGTAACAAATTATCTTGTATTAGGGAATTCTTGCACTTTGACACCCTTTCTATGTGGCAAGTTTAGTAAAAACTGCATGTACTCAAGTATTACACAATTAGTTAAAGCTGGCCTACTGCTGGAGCCCTGGCATAAGCAGAAAACAACCCTGCAGTGCTCTCTGGATCCAGCCCAGGAATGGAAGTCAAGATGCTAACAGAGTAGATGATAGTTGCCTCCTGTTTTGTTGATGTTGTGTAACACTTTATTACTCGTAGCTAAAGCTGTCCACTCTCTGTCCTTGAGCCCTCTTTTTTCCCCTTGACTTTCCCTACTTGTCCAATATTCCTTTCATCCACTTTTCAGCCCCAGATCAGTACCCCTATTTCAACCAAGTTACAAAGTAGCTTCACAGATCTGTGTAGCTAATAGTGCAAATGGACACCCTGTTTATATTACTTCCTGTTGATATATTTATTGGCAATCACTTGACTTTTACTGGTGAAATAAGGCCTACTAAGTGCAACTTTTCCCAAATAATATCTTGGAAATTGGAGTATGCACAGATTGTATGCCTGAATCAGGCATTACATGACATCACAATATCCTTGAATTCAAGCAGTAATTTCCATGTTTCCTTCATTATCCCCTAGTTCTATGATATACTGAGCTAATTCCTTCTTTGTTTCCATGCCTGTTCTTTGTCTTCTGTCTGACAATTTGCTTTCAGGTTCCAGGAAGCATTCATGACATCAAAGAGGATAGCTAAGGGACAGCATGCTTCTTGGGCATAGAAATAGATTATTTCTTGGGTAGCACCTTTGGGAAGTTGCAGTATTGCCATGACAGGCTGGCAAAGCAAGCTTTTAGTAGCAGGAATGGTATTTTTCTGGATTATAAGTATGTCCCATATTCTATATGATGAATCAGAAATATACAAAAATGCACCTTGAAGCTGGGGGTGAGCTGAAAAATTTCTATATATATTGTGTATGTATATGTGTGCATGTGTATGTGTGCGTGCGCATGCCCATGTGAGGCCAAAAAGAGGAAATGTGGAAGATTATATATTCAGCACTTGATGCTTTTATACTGCCACCTGCCTCACTCACTATCACTCTTTTCTTGAAGCACTGCATCTGACTCCTCAGTGATCTGCAGAAGTGTGCTCATCTCAGGGCTTTCGCTTCTCAGCAGATCCGTGTTCTCTGTCTCATCTCCACCAACTTCCACCATCTCTGTGGCCTTCACTTCTACCTCTCCCTCACGGATCTTCTTAACATGAAAGGTGAAAGGTGGCACTTTATAGACAGCTGTCTTGGAACGTGCATAGACTACATGATCTGGGGTAAAGGACTTCTTCAGCTTATCTCGGGAAGTCTTCATCTTCTCCCTGCGTTCAGTGGTGACTATCTTAGTGCCTAACTTGTTCATTCTCTTCTCCAGATTATGTCGAGTCTTCTCCAGATTTTGCTTGGTTTTCTCCAGGTTCTCTTTGGTCTTCAGCTTGGTCTTCTCTAGGTTCTCTCTAGTTTTCAACTTGGTCTTCTCCATTTTCTCCTTAGAGAATGCCTTCTTGAAGTCATCAACCTTCCTCATGCTGCTTCTCTTAATACGTTCTGCTCGTGATTCCTCAATAATCTCTTCAACTTCAACCTCTTCATCTGAGGAGAGCTCAATATGATCCTCTCCAGGGTGCTCCTCACCTGCTGGGATCTCTTCCCCTTCTTCCTCTTTTTCCATTTCTTTTACAGATTTACTTATGCTCAGCTTGGCTGGCAGTTTCACCTCATCCTGCAAAACATAAAGAAAAACTACTGTGTGCATAATTGTTAGATCTTATAGAAATTAACAGGCAGTTAAACTTTGGCCTATGCTATGGTAAGAAAGCAATCTCATTATAACCTTATTAATTCTCTTTTGTTTTAGTTAAAATGGCTTTCCTATTCCTGATAATTTAGTGTGTTAAATACTGATAACAATCATCAATCCCAATCAACTTAAAATTAATCCATTTGTAGACCAGACTAGAATTTTACCTGGAAATCTGATTGTTTAAACCAGGGGTCCCCAACCTTTTGGGCACTAGGACCGGTTATGTGGATAGAGGGGGCGTGGTTTTGTGTGCTGCCTGCATCCTGTGGATGGGGCTTTCCTTGTTTGTGCAGACTGGTTGCTGGCATGCTGCAGCCCGGTACTGGTCCACGGACCGGGGGTTGGGGGTTGGGGACCCCTGGTTTAAATCTTTCTGTTCTTTTGATACCCTACACGTTGAACTAAAAATCC
>NW_015386397.1:5615138-5641860 GCF_001527695.2 Protobothrops mucrosquamatus
ATTAGAAGCTCCAAGTTTCAACAGTGTTTTTGATCGAGGTTAGCAAATGTTTCCTATAAAGGGTCAGGCCCTGCCTATCTGAGGCCCAGGGTCTGGCAATCTGTCAACTGCCCACTCAATTTTTAGCTTGTTGGCCATATAAAAGCAGGCAGTGAGACTAATTCGGCCTGTGAATTGTAGTTTGCCAATCCCTATTTTAGACTAAAAAGCTGTACTTCCTCATAACAGGTAATTAATGTCACCAGCAAGAAATAAGAAATACCCAAAAATTTTACCTCAAAATTAAACAATCATTAGACTTACGTCTCTGTAGTGTTTTGATTTTTGTTGTTGTTCTAGTTTCAGATGCCCCTGGGATAGTGTCTGGGATGGCCATGTTTTCTGAAAGTTTTGGGGCCCAGTTATTGCACCAAGCAAAATTGTACATTGGTTGGTTTGGGTTTAATTTATTGTGCAAACCTACCTAATTTTGGCTAATTCAGTGAATCCTGATTAAAACAACCATGGCTTTGTTTGAGATGTGACCTCATGCATTGAGCATGAGCTCAATCCCTTAAGTTTTGTTCCCACCCACTGCAAGTATGTTCCCTCTCTGCCCCAATAACTTGCTGTCAGTAGAACACAGCCTTCTCTAGCGTGGGGATTCACATTATTATTTCTACACTAAAGCATTCCTTACACCAGCTAAATTAGGGGAAAAGATTTTAATTAGGTTTTCTTTGTGTAAAGGGTTTTTGTAATGGAGAAACTTTCAATTGTGAGCACTCAATTTTCAATTTAAGTGGTGCATTTGAGATATAGGTAGACCACTACATATTTTTTTAAAAAATTCCCAACTCTTTATCTGTCACCCTACCCTTTAATCATTTTTCACAAATCACAGAGATCTGCCTAGCATTGTGACTGCAAGCAAATATAAAGTGTGCAAAAAGACATGTGGATGAGAAGGGAGCAGATTTGAAATGAGATTGGTTTTCACCCAAGCAGCACATAGCGTGCATCCTGCCTGGCATTTTCAAGCCATGCTGGAAATAGCCACTACCATACAGAGCATTGGGGCAGAAGCTTAAAGATAGGAAGATTTATGACCCAGGAGCTGTACTATTTGAAGAGAGGGAATGGGGAAAGCTGTGGAATTACTGGGGAAATTCTTTCCCATAGGCTAAAGGGAACAGGACTGAGAGACAGAAGGAAGGGAAAGGGAAGTCAAAAATGGAAATTAATTCTCTTCACAACAAGAATTAAGACTTCTGGGAACATTTTAAGTATCTCAATTTTGCCAAGCAAGAATCCTCAGTGTAGCTTTTCTTCTTTCCCTTTTCCTATAAGAGTTGTTTGATGAAGTGAGTTTTCACATTCTTCCTAATGGGATGTTGGTAATTTTGTCATTTCACTCCTTAAGCTACCAAGAGTTAAACTTATTAGTGAAATGCCAGTAGCTTGAAATAGAACACTGCTTTTTAAGGGTCTGTGTTATTGTCTGATAATTCAATCCAATCAACCAATCAAGAGACACATATGAAACGGAGAATGAGATAATACCAAATCTTACCTGTCCAAATGAATTTTGTCTTCCAGGCAAATGCTCATATTTTTTACCATATTTTTTGTTGGCTAGCAAGAGCTGCCCAAACATATAAGTGATAGTGAATGGTACTGTGGAAATATTTGGAGGGAGAGGAATGATGTGACTGGGGGGAAATTTAATCCTTCCTATTTCTACTGATACTCTTTTATTGCCAGTCCTTTCTCCGTTAGAATTACTAACTGAATATGGAAAGAGGAGAATCAGTGAATGGGAGGAGGGACAGAAAGCTAACTTCCAAATTTCCCCTAAAAGAAACTTTTCCAGATTCCATTTTTACAAAAATATTATAATTCGATTATTTTCTCCATTGTTCCAAATAGCTTCTTCCTACCATCATCCTAACTCTGCTATAATGAAGCTGAGTCTAAAATGAAGCTGAGTCTTTGGTGTTATGTCCTGGGCCGGCAGGCGCAGGCTGCAGCGATTGGCCCGGGCAGACCACGTGGATGCCCCGGACCAGAAAGGCTGTTCCCAGCCTTGCGCGCATGTGCAAGGCGGGAAAATCCCTTGCAACAATTGGCCAGCAAGGTACTGTGCAGGGGACTATAAAAGGGAACCGCACCATTGTGTAAGCTGTTCTGTTGGTGTTGCAATAAAGAAGGACTGTTTTGGAACTCACTGTTTTGTTTCAATGCTTCTTTCCCGAAAACAGAACATTGGTGACGAAGGTGGGATGCCTGCAAGGAAAACGAAGTAAGAAGCCAAGTTGACTCACCACGGGAGGCTTGCAGCTCGGAGAAGTGCAGTGTCCGGAGATCGCGACTCAGCCTGCCAGTACGGAAACGCTGGAGGTGAGCTCAGCGAGGGAAGCCCCTTCTCAAACCTTGCAGCAGCAGCCGTGGACGAAGTTCCTGGACTGCAACGATGGCGAAGATAGGCAGGCTGTCAGAGTTTGATACAGCTCATCCAGAACGCTGGAGCTCGTACGTGGCCCAGGTGGAGAACTACCTCCGGGTGAATCAAATTTGCGAAGACGGCCTCAAAGCTGCCACGTTGCTATGTGTTTGTGGGCAAGAGACCTTCGATATTGCGGAGAATCTGGTCGCCCCAGCACCACTAGAATCAATCACCTACACAGACTTGAAGAGGATGCTTTGAGAGCATTTTGAACCCAAGCTCTCAGTGATTACCTGGTGACAGGCGTTTGAGCAGAGGGACCAGAGGCCTGGTGAGTCTGCTGCGGAATTTGTTGCGGCCTTGCGACAAGCAGCTAGGCCCTGCGAACTCAAGGACTTGGAAGAGAGGCTGAGAGATCAGCTGGTCTGTTGCCTGCGAAGCCGGGAGTTGCAGCAGAAGCTCTTCACGAAGGAAGGCCTCACGTTCCAAGATGCCTTGAGGGAAGTTGCCGCCGAAGAAGCAGCAGGCGGAGCTGTGAAGGCCTTGTGGCTCGCCAAGCCCCCTCAAGTTCCAACCACCGTCCATCAAGAGGTTGCTCATGAGGAAGCCGAACAGGATCCAGACTCGGAAGTGGACCGGCTGCATCAGGCTCCAGAGAGAAGGCCTCACGGAGGGAAGGCCCAGCCAGCATCATCCCCTTGGTGCATCGGGTGTGGAGGCTGCCATCACCGTGCAGACTGCCGTTTCCGCACTGCCATCTGCAGGGCATGTGGTAGGCAAGAACTCCTTGTCGATGGAGCTGGACACAGGGTCCGCTCTATCGATCATTTCCCTAGACACCTTTAACAAGATTTGCAGCAGAAGCGGCCTATGGGTTAAACTCAGGCCGTCGAACCTCATCCTCACAGATTTCCAGAATTCCAGAGTCAATGTGAGGGGGGAGGCCATGCTCAAGGTGCAATGTAGGAATTTTGAGGGGCTGCTAGATGTAGTTGTGGTTGGGGGAGACCACACGAACCTCATTGGACTCGACTGGTTTGAGGCCTTTGGGATTCAGGTGACTGGAATAAACAGAGTGCAAACAACAGGCCTGGCTGGGGTCTGCAAGAAGTTTGCAGATGTGTTTAGTCCAGAACTTGGCTCGTACAAAGCCCCCCTGATTTCTCTGAGGCTAGATCCAGCCATAGCACCCATTAGAATCAAGCCATGCAGGGTGCCTTTTGCCTTAAAGGGTAAAATAGATGCAGAGCTAGATAAGCTGATTCAGCAAGGTATCTTAGAGCCTGTGGACAGCAGTCCATGGGAAACCCCCATAGTTACGCCACTGAAGGCCAATGGTGAAGTCCAAATCTGTGCGGACTACAAGTGCACGCTTAACAAAGCGCTGCAGCAGCATTCGTACCCGGTACCTATGGTCAGCCCTGGGAGGGAAGCCAGATCTTTGCTAAGCTTGACCTGGCACAGGCCTATCAACAATTGCCAGTTGATAAGGCAACGGCTGAGGCCCAAACTATAGTAACTCACAGGGGGGCATTCAAGGTAAGAAGACTGCAGTTTGGAGTAAATGTGGCCCCTGGCATCTTTCAGAGTGTAATGGAGCGAACGCTCCATAATATTCCTGGCGTTTGCCCATACTTTGACGATGTCCTCATCGCGGGGGACTCAGCTGACAATTTAGCCGAAAGATTGAGGGCCGTTTTGCTACGTTTCCACCAAGTGGGGCTGAAGCTGAAGCAAGACAAGTGTAAGATCGGGATTAACTCCACTGAGTTTCTAGAATTCCGCATTAATGCTCAGGGCATCCACCCTGCTGAATCCAAGCTGCAGGCAATTCAGCAGGCTCCAAGTCCCAAATCCAAAGGCAAACTTCAGGTCTTTCTGGGACTGTTAAATTTTTACCATTCATTCCTTCCCCACAAGGCTGCAGTGGCTGAGCCATTACACTGGCTCTTGGACAAACAGGCTCCTTGGCAGTAGACAAAAGTCCATGAAAAGAATTTCAAAAAGGTCAAGGCCTTGCTCTCTTCAAATGCAGTCCTAGCGCATTTCAATGAGCAATTGCCAGTGTGCCTCGCCTGTGATGTGTCCCCTTATGGGATTGGGGCTGTGTTAAGTCACTTGAAGGCTGATGGGACACAAGTCTAGGACCCTATCCTCAGCTGAATGCAACTACGCACAGATAGATAGGGAAGCCTTAGCCATAGTGGCTGGCATAAAAAAGTTCCATGACTTCGTATATGGCTGCCATTTCACGGTCTTTACAGACCATAAGCCACTGCTGGGGTTGTTCACAACTAACAAACAAACCCCACACATAATATCCCCAAGAATGTTGAGATGGTCTATCTTCCTGTCTGCATATGACCACACACTGGTTCACAAGCCAGGCAAAGACATGGGCCACGCAGATGGCCTCAGCAGGTTGCCATTACAGCAGGTAGAGGCAGAGCCGACACCTGCCAACCGCATCCTGTCTATTCAGGACTTGCCTGAATCTCCCCTCAATGCTAGGGACATGGCTGCAGAAACAGCCACCGATCACACACTAACACGTGTGTTGACCTGAGTGTTGTCTGGATGGCCTGACACATGTCCAGGCTCAGAATTCCAGAGCTTCTGGCAGAGGAAGCACGAGCTTTCCACCTTCAAGGGGTGTGTCCTATGGGGTAGCCGGGTGGTAATCCCAACCTCATTGAGGACTAGAGTCCTGCAGTCTCTGCATGAGGGACTTCCGGGAATAGTCCGGATGAAGGCGTTAGCACGCAGCCATCTTTGCTGGCCTGGGCTCGACAAAGACATTGAGGCCCAGGTCCACGGGTGCACTGTTTGTCAACAGTCGAGGCCTGAGTTGCTCCGGGCCCCAGTTCATAAGTGGGAGGAGACTCATACCCCTTGGTCGAGGGTCCATATCGACTACATTGGGCCCTTTCAGGGGCAATTCTTCTTACTCTTCGTGGACAGCCATTCCAAGTGGCTAGAGGTCATGTCTTTCTCCTCCACTACTACTGCCAGGATCATCCAGGTGCTGAGAGGGATCTTCGTCTCACATGGACTTCCAGATGTCCTGGTCTCCGACAACGGGCCCCAATTCACTTCGTTTGAGTTTAAGGTTTTCCTCCAGGCAAACATGATCCGGCATGCCACATCTGCATCGTTCCATCCAGCTTCCAATGGCCAGGCTGAACGGATGGTGCACACAACCAAGGATGCCTTAAAGAGGATCACTCACAGAAACTGGCATCACAGGTTAGCGGACTTTCTTCTTTGCCACCGCACCACACCTTGCACAGCTACTGGGAAGAGCCTAGCTGAACTCCGCTGTGGTCGCCGCCTCATCACAAAACTGGACAGGTTGCACCCAGACCGGGTGGCGTCACACATGTCACAGCCATGGGCACCTAGGAGACTACAGGTGGGCGATCCGGTCTGGGCAAGGAACTATGGACCTGGACATCTCTGGGTCACAGCAGTGGTATGCAAGGTCTCTGGGCCACTGTCATACGAAGTGGCCTTAGAGGGTGGTCGGGTGATCCGACGTCACATTGACCAACTGCGCTGGAGGCTCCACAGCAACACTTCCACTCTGGGCTCTGCTCTCGGGGGGGGGAGGAGGACCACAGTTACGATTGTGGACCACAGTCTCTCAGACATTCACAGGCTTCAGCTATTGCTCCAGACGGGGAGTCTCTCCGACATTCACAGGCTCCAGCTATTGCTCCAGGAAGGGGGTTTGCCATGGAGGCGGCCCCTGACTGGCACCTGTGGCACAGACACTGGGGAAATGGGCCATTGAGGTAGATCAGCTACTCAGGCCACTCCAGCTGCTGGTCTTGGGCTCGAGGGATAGCGTTCCCAAGAGGAGTCCAGTGTGGACTTGGGGAATTCCACCCCTCCACTGGACTTGGGGAATTCCACCCCCCCAAGGAACTCTGGCTTGGATTTAGCGGATCCAGCCAGTCAGCAGCTGGGTGAGTCACCTGCGTCTTGGGGGCAATAAAGCCCTGGTCTGCCTAGCATGGCAGTGAGCTGGCAGGCCAGGCACACATACCGGCGATGAGGAGATCAGGGCGGGCCAGAGGTCCTTCCAAATACTTACAGGACTATGTACGGTCCTTGTCAGTTCTTGCGCAGGCCTAGTGGTCTGAATAAGTAAATGTAGCTCAAGAGGAGTGGGGGAGTATGGCTGTAGCAAGATTGTAGCATGTTGTGTATATATGCAATGTAAGCAATTTAATGGAGTGTTGGAGTATTTAAAATAATAAGTGTGCCTTATTATTTTATCCAAGGGGGAAGGGGTATTATGTCCTGGGCCGGCAGGCGCAGGCTGCAGCGATTGGCCGGGGCAGACCACGTGGATGCCCGGGACCAGAAAGGCTGTTCCCAGCCTTGTGCACATGTGCAAGGCGGGAAAATCCCTTGCAACAATTGGCCAGCAAGATACTGTGCAGGGGACTATAAAAGGGAACCGCACCATTGTGTAAGCTGTTCTGTTGGTGTTGCAATAAAGAAGGACTGTTTTGGAACTCGCTGTTTCATCTCAATGCCTCTTTCCCGAAAACAGAACATTTGGTTCCTTAGAGATGGGCGAATAGGACTGGGGAGATCCAAGTTCAACATCCATTGAAGCTTCTTGGGGTAATCAATCTCTCTCAATCTATCTCATAGGAGGAGATGTGGAGGAGAAGCAGAATGATGTTATGTTGGAAGAAACGCAAAATGCATATCTAACAACAGAGTGCTTACAATGACACTAAAAGAAAAATATTCACTATTTTTCATCAGGAAACTCAGACTTATTAATAATTACAAATTTTCTGATTCTATAATCCCATTCTTTTTTCCTTTTCCCCTCCCCCCTTTATCCTTAGATTCTCTTTCCTTTTCTAATTTTATGCAAAGTGCTTCAGCTTCCACTTATTTATTCATCACTTTTTTTGTTAGCCAATGCTTTCCTGGCTCAAAGCTCTGTAGACTCTATAGATCTAGTACCAGGTTTGTAGGGTACATTTCACTGCATACAGTGACTTGCCCAAAATCACTCAGTGAATTTCTTCAGTGACTGAAGATTGTCTAAAATCTAGACGACCCTTATTCAATCCTTTCCCATTCCTTATTCAACAATCACTAACTATACTGTCTTCCATCAATGGGGCTCTGCTGTATCTTCACTTCTTCCCTGCTAGCAATTCCTAATAAGCACTCATTGCATTCAAAACTTTGTATTCAAGCTACAGGTACAAGCAATTCAAGAGATGTTTTTATGTGGTTATACAAAAACATAGATAAATATTCAATGGTGATGCATTAAAATAGTACAACTCTGGCTAATATGTTAGATTTGCATTTGGGGAGGGGGGGAAATTCTTGTCTCTTGCTATTTACATACATGCTATTGTGCTGACATTCAGAGCCTATTTGAGTCTTAGACCAAACTTCTGTAAAAGTAATAAAGTTGCAACAGTAGGCCAAACTTCACAATTAGGCTCTGTTGGGTGGGAAAGAGTTGCTATTTGGAATCAGGATATCCCCCACCCCTTTCATGGTGCAGGTCTATCAGTTTGTTCACAACAACACCTGGAAGGGCAATTCTTCATCTCCCAGAGACTCCAGTCATCATTGGCCAGAAACATCAGGAATCATTTCCTTCCCTGGGAAACTGCACAATTAATGCCTGAACAAAAGTTTCCCTTGCTTCAGAGTTGCATAGCTATATCTGGAAGCTAGCCATATCCGGACAGCATAGCTCTGATTCTTATCAATCTCTTCTTGGCTTCATAACATTTGTACAAGGAGAGATGAATTCCAACCCTCCCAATTGGTGCACGTAGGTCATGTCTTACTTGTTGATCTTCTGCTTCCAGGTGGTCCACATTTCAGCAGGGAACTGTAATACCACAAATTATGGAACCCAGTCAATATCAGAAGAGAATCCCAACTATTTTTTTTTAGAATTTATCCTGACTTTTTTATCTGCAACTTAAAGATGCAATTATATCAATGCTCCTTTTTCATCCTATTCCCACCCCCTACCATACAACAACCCTATGAGGTGAATTGGGTTAAGAGTGAATGATTGACTCCAAGTCACCAAGCCAGTTTTCATACCTAAGGGAGGCCTACAACTCACAGTCTCCTGTTTTCTAAGCCAATACCTTAACCACTTCACCAAGCCAGCTCTTTAGAATTCAACACAATTGAAAGCATCAAGTTAGGAAACACTGTGGTGGCTACGCTGCTGCAAACAAGGGAACTATAATTCAAACAGGTAGACATTAGGTAAAATTAACTTAAAAACATAGGTAAGGGGGGCAAAAGTGAAAGATTAATGTACAGGAATATACAGGTAGCCCTTGAGTTATGCTCAACAACTGCTCAACATTAAATAAGCTGAATGAATGGTATTTGCGATGGGTCTCATAGTTCTAGCTGTCATAGTATGTCCACAGTCACGTGACCACAATGTCCAATATCCCCTTCCAGCTTCCCACAAGTAAACTCAATGGGGAAGTTGTCAGGACTGTGGTTACACAAGGTCCCATACAGTCCTCATTTAACAACAGCAATCATGATTGCTGTTGCTAAGCTATTCAGTCAATGACATTATCCATTATGACTAAATTGATGATAATTCCATTGTAAATCAAGGACTGTCTGTAAACAACTCATATGGAAGTGTTTCTATTTTGTGTAAGCCAATAAATTTTATGAATCAGCCATAGAATGTATTAATAACTATGTACCCATTTGATTTATTCTAATTTCTGAAATCACATATTATCACTGATATTAATTTATTACATCTAATGCAATTTAAACACCTGTAAGCGTTATAGAACAAAAGTGGTAGATGAATTAAAAAAAATGGGCAAGAGTAAAGTGCTAAATGTGCTAGTAAGGGAGTTGTGTTGAGAAAAGGAAACCTGAAAATCACAGGTAGCCTCCAGGTAGCTGTAACAACTCGCTAAAAGGATGCAAGTGAACAGCTGTCTGCAGGAGTATAAATCTTTCCATTCCCCACCATCCAGTCAGAGCTGAAGAAGCTTCTTTGATGAGACTCGAAACGTCTTCAAAGAAAAATAAGGAAGTCCAGTTGCGTCATGAAAAAGCATCTTTGGGCTGAAAATCACAGAAGACTTATGTTTTTAAGACATTTATAGGAACAATAAGAAACGCAAACTTTTGCTGAAAATTACAAAAAGCTTAAAGCAGTTGGAGAAGTCCGGGGAAATGTAAACTAATCTTTCAAAAGCCTGAAATAATGAATAAATTCATTATACTGTAAAGAAAGACCTTTTCTGTAAGATGATCAGATTTTAGTATCAGTTGTGAATGTTACTTACTAAATAATGTTTTTGCTGCTGTTTCAAGTCCTAGTTGGATTGTTCAGTATCATTCTGGCCTGTATAGCAAAGGGTGAGGTCAGAATTTAAGCAGAGCAAGTCTGTGCACAACAATCTGCTGCTTGAAACATCTATCACTATTAGAGTGCTTTGCAAATGAGCCTCTGCTCTGCGTATCTGTCACTAAAGCCTAGGGGCACTGCAAGGGGAATAGGGATTATATGCAGACTTATATCTGATCCTTATAGGGCTTGGATCAAGCCTCTTTGTTACCTTGGGTGACCTGACAGGAAGACCTGCATCATATCTAGTATTTCCAGATAGCTGTGAACCAAAGATAAAACACCAAGTAGTTACTGGACAAGATGATTTTTGCCATTACTGATTTTCTTACTAAGGAGCTGCAGATCTCCCCAGCTAAAATACAATGAGAATCATTTAGTAATACATTGGATTTGTATTTAAGCAACAAGAAATTGCAACAGAGGAATGAAACAAAAAGCTCCATCTATCCTCTGCAATTAACACAATAAATAAATGACTGCCAGAGAAGCGAGATGTGTTCTTCTATAACCAGCAGAGAAATGCTGTGGGTTACTATGGGAGGGACAGAATTTTACTTTTATTTCTAGGGGTCCTTAGAATACAATAAAGTCTTCAGTGAATTGAACTTGTTCAGAGACACTTGTATAGCTGCCGCATTTATACTTAAATCCTCTAGCTACTCCATTTTGTCATTTGAATGTTCCTGCCTTCCAATTGTCTTCCAAAAGAAAGTTGGATCAATCGATCAGCATGCAGGATGTGCTTCTCCACGCAACACATAGTTCAGATTTGGGAGATGTGTGCATCGGCCCATCTGCAACCATCTACAACCTATGCTTATCCATCAACTGCTTTGTAGTATAGATACGTGTCAATGCCTATGTACAGTTGTGGACAAATCTGAATCATGTTTAATTCATAACAAGATCCATATACTATAGCAAAAGTATAGATTGTTTGGGCCTAGAAAGCACAATAGTAGAATCGTACATCATGCTGAACCAAATAAAATACATTTTAACTTTATAATTGTGCATGAGTCCACTTAAAAGACCAAAAAAGAGAACAGGTTGTACCAATACAAACCTAAATTGAAAGATATAAAAGTCTTGTTTCACTTGGTTTTTTTTCTATATATTTATCTATTTCTATTTTGTGGCCTTCTGCTTTTCACAACTGAAAAAAGGCAGATATATCTTTTTGAGAACTGCAGGAGGCAATATAGAAGAGCTCAGATGCACAACTCTCCTTCCCAACTTGTCAATTCCACAGTACAGCTTTTCTCCTTCTCACTCCCTGTGTCCTCCATCCAAGTCCACATTCCTAGGCAATGAATCACTGATCCAGCGGTCTTTATGTGTACACTCAACTGCCTGGTTGCTACAACACTAATAATAAACACTCCTCTTCGTATATAAAAGGCCAGCAAGGCACAAAGACAAGTGATGTTCCTAGCCTGGTAGGGTTGGGCATTATGCAACCAAAGGGTGGAGAGGCATAGAAAGCAGAACAACAACAGTTTAATTCAGCCTTCAGAGGAAGGGAAAAGGCATGTTTGATACTCCAAATAATAAAGCCTTTGCTGGATACTAAGAATTGTGTGTTCCTACCATGTTTTAATCTTTGGGGGAAGGCAGATAATGTTTTTGAAAATATGTGCACATTTTGATCAATCTAATCAAGCATGTTCCTTTCTAGAGACAAGTTTTGAATTAATTTATCCTCAGTTCTGCAAATATGAAAGAGAAGCCAGCTCTGCATACCTCTATTTGCTGAACCTAAATTGTGGTTATCAATAAACTTCCCACTCTTTTTCCAAAAGCAATGTTCCACAAGCAGAAAAAAAAGATTAAGGGAATAAATTACTAGTTAGATTCTAGATTGGTGTTCACAGAATTAAAGAGAGGAAAAAAGTGCTGCCAAATGTGCAATAACTTTCTCAACTTAGTGTCCTGGGGAAGGGAAAGGGAAGCAAACTGAGTATATATGGCTGTCAACCAAATATTTATGGGAACTAAAGGATGCCATCTGAGTCCATTCACATCTGTGTTTGTTTGATGGTCTCACAAAGTGTCACTTCAAGGCAATAATATAATACTCAACTGCCCAAAGGCATTCTCAGAAAATTACCTTACTTTCAGTGGTGAGTGAAACACAGTTATATTCCATATTACTACTGAAAACAAGAGACCTGTTCTCCAAAGGCTGCAGAAAAGAAAACATGTTTAAAATGCTTACATTCATATGGAAAGTTAATCTTACTATGTGCTAAAATAGTTCTCATTATGGAGAGCTGGGAGGGATGCCATCTTAAAACAGAAACAGTTTTTGAAAATATTATTTTATTTTTTTTATCTGTGGATTGGCCTGTGAGTTGTGCAAATGAAATCTACAAATTCTCTAAACTTTATTATATTAGGAGAAGGAAAAAGAAAAGATGAATCAAAGGAAACTGATTGGTAGCTTGCTTTTTAAATTCCCAACATTGAACTCAAAATTAGTTCCCTGATAGTCAAACTAAATTTTCAATTGAAAATTTAATAAAGTGTCTTCAAACAAATAGGCAAAATTTCACCAACAGTAATATATATCCATTTATTAGTTTAATCAAAACAGTAAAATTGTTTGGAATATGCAAAGACAGGTTAGGAAAGGTTTTTTAAATAAGCATTCAGAAGTTCTGGAGCCTGGTATGAAGTTTATTCTTGGCTATAACAAAGTATTTCATTCCAAATTTCTCCCTTTTCTTTCTGGAAATCTTGTATATTCATTTAGTGCAGGGAGAGATTAAGGAAGGAATTTGAAGCTTATGAGCCAGAAAAGGGCCTTGCATGTCCAACCAGAAAAATAAAATAATTTTGTCTACATTCTTTTTTCCGCCAAGGGTGTGGCTGGATAGCTAGAATTCCAAGCTTGAAGAGGCACATACTGGTACAGTATAAGAAAGATAAAAATTTATCTTTAGCCCAGGAAATCTTTAGTTTACTAAGATGACCTGTCCTGAAACAGTGTACATAAGACCATTCATTCCTTTATCTCATGGAATGGGGAATATGTCAGTTCAAGGCAAGGCTCTCAGTCTTTAAAAGTGTCACATCAAGTAGAATACCACAGAGTATTTCCATCTCATTAAGATCTCCATACTGCAAAGAGTAATGTTTTTGTGAAACTGCCAATTATAAAGCTGGTAAGGTCAGAGTGGTACCATTTTGCTGAGGATAACTTGCTTTATGTCTCTATTCAAATCGATTTGAGCCAGGGACTTGCTTGCACTGAAGATTGCATTTGCTCAATTTGCTACAACTTGGTTTGTTTAACCATTTTTTATTGAATAAACCAGTACTGACTGGCTTCTCAGACTATGCAATGCCATAAATAAAAATGTATTCATGACTAAATTCACTTATTTCTACAATTGCACAAACCACATGGTTTAGGGTTTAACTGTGTTTAAAAATTCAATGCAATAAGTTAAGAACTTTAATCAGTGACGGTGTTTGGATGTCATGACAAAACATGGTTTATCAAAGTAAAAAATAACTAGACTCATTGCCGTCACAAAAATGCCATAAACATGTTTAGTGGGGGTATCAACTTCAATTGAAAGCATCCCTAGCAGCAGCTCTATTTAAGTTATCTAGGAACTTAGTTAAAGGCTAATGTAGTTGTGAGAAAGTTCAGCCTGGCAAAAAATAAAAAATGCTGACTCTGTAAACCACTTAGAGAGGGCTGTAAAGCACTATGAACGGGTATATAAGTCTAAGTGCTATTGCTATGGTCATAAGTCATTGCTGTTATAACTTTGAATGGTCACTAAGTGAACAACTTTACGTTGATGATAGAAGCAATTATATGAAAATGACAACATAATGTAATATATGTATGCAATATATGTTCCATAGCAAGATTTGGAGGTCTACAAGAGCTTTCACAGAAGTATTTGATGGATTATTATCATTGCTGTCATTTTTACTCTAACACCAATATTGTGCATGACATTATGCAACAACCTAAGCCAAACAATGTAGTGTTCTGGATCAATTAAATCTTAAATTATATTTACAAAGTATCATGACTAAGTATGCACATTAAATCAAGACCAAGCTAGAAAAGCTACACTACCCAGGTGCTCACATTGGACTAGGCAATAAAGTGGTTTATTTAATTTGCTTTGGTGTACAATGCAATCCTAGCCATTGCAATTTATCTACCATAGCATAAGCTTAGCAAAAAGTATGAAAACACTCATTATAGCTTGGTAAATAAATTATGGCCGAGTACAGGGGTAGGCCACCTTGGCTCTTTTATGACTCGTGGTCTTCAACTCCCAGAATTCCTGAGCCAGCATATTTTATTCATTATTTGAGGGAATGAAAAGGTTGCCTTGTTTAACGTGGTGTAATAACCTTTTCTCTGCTTTGTTCAATAAACCATAGTTAATGTTATCCAAATCTTGACCACTGAGTATGGCATGGAAGATATTCTTAAAGGGACAAGATATTTCTTAATCTTGGAAATACCTAAATCAATATGTGTTATGAATGTGTTTGTATGTGCGTATGATGCACAAAGAACTTTTCTAGAACTGTCCTTTGTATAAAACATTATTTCTTGTGAATGGAGTGGCTCCTAAAACAAAAAAACGACTAATGAAGATTCTATCGTGCTGGGAAATGAATATATTTTTCTTATATTAAAAATATTATATATACTTACACATAAGCCCATCTGTGAATAAGCTGATCCTCAAATTTTTAACCAATATATTGTGAAAAATATGCCCTCTGCACCTTTTTTATTTTTATTTTTTATTTTTGTGAGATGGGCAACTAAATAATTATGATATATAAAATAAACAAATAAGCCAACTCTCAAAATATTTGTATGTTTTAATTTTCAGAATTAGAGTATCTGTAGATAATCCACAAATTACCCATTTTTCCTGATATTTTGATTAAAAATCTGAGGGTCAGCTTATCCTTAGATGAGATTATATGTGGATATATATGGGATATACAGGTACTTTAAAAAAGTATTGTGTAAATACTAGTTGTTAAACCCATTTGCGGATAAACAGAATTCACTTTTTGAGGTACATTTGGTACCTATTTTTTTTTGGCTTATTTGTAAGTATATACAGTATACAGGGGTAGGCAACCTTGGCTCTTTTATGACTCGTGGACTTCAATTCCCAGAATTCCTGAGCCAGCATGAGTCGTAAAAGAGCCAAGGTTGCCTACCCCTGGTATAGTATATCATAATACACTAAAAACCATCTTGACTCTTTCAAAAATCTGTGGTTTACTCGGTTTAAACTTGCAAGTATTTGAAGATGAGATATCCAAGCAACATCTAGAATGAATCTATGAAGGTCCAAAAAATAAATCATAATGGCATTAGGATAATAAAATGTACACTGAATAACAAAATTCTCTCTGTCAGATTATTTAGGTTTTTTTCCTACCAACTATACCTAAATTAAAAAAGTTCATTTCTGTTTATCTTCCATGCTTGCCCCTCTCTTCCTGAAACAAAAAAAATGCCAAAATGTGACCTATGCCAGGACAGGATTGTTTGCATCACAGCAAAGAAAAGACAAAGCAAAATTCCAGAGCTTAGTGGCTTGATGTGATGCAGCATTCACTCCATGGGTTTTTTCACTATTTGTTAGGAAACAAATACCAGGCAGATACTGAGACATCAATGCTGCTAAATATTCTCAGGCACTGTCCCAGGATGGCTAAAGGCATAAGTTGCTGCAGTTAATCTGTCGAGTTTAAGCTGCTTGTGACAATAAGTAGGTCCAGCAGGACACTGATAAAATATGAACAAAGGCTGGAACTAAGTGTAGCGATTTTATTTCTTAATTATTTTCAGTGTGAAAGACGAGTATGTATAGCATTATCTACATTATGTATTAAAACATAAGCAGCCCAAGCCAATTTGCTTGTCTGAGGCATATTACGTAGTAAATGACAGTCCTCTCCTAGCCAAGCCAGGCTGCTTAGAGTCATCCAAGTTGGTTGGGCATAAAAGGAAGAAAAACATTATCCACATTTCTTTCCTTTTGGGGCAGTAAAACCATAATGAATTATTAAATAAGGAATAATTTGCTGGCCTTTTGAGACATGCTAAATTTGTTGCCAGGGTCCTTGGCCCTGCTTAGTTGGATCCAAAATAACCAGAGAAAATAAGATTGGGGAAAATTGTACTGTGACTAAATGAGCACAAGATCATAGTTTTTAAAAGTGGACTGCTATACTTTTCTCCTCCCTCCTTTAGAGCTATTAGCAAACATAGCAACAAGGGCAACAAAAGCTAAAGCCACTGAACTGACCCAAAACTGCTTTACAAGCAAAAGGGCAGGGCTACAGACTTCAGTGAGGCAGCCAGCAGCTAAAATGTAGGGGCAGAAGTTTCAGAGGCTGAGAAGAAAGGGCTCAGTTTGATCCGCAGATGGCTTGGGCTTCTCTGACTCAAAGCTGCTGCCTCCATTTTCATTCTGTGCCAGCTGGTGCCATGACACTGTTTCTGCTAAAGGGCCAGAAGGCAAAATCTCTCCAGAAAGGTCATAAGGTTCGCTGTCTTCTGAAAGGTCAAGGGGCACGCTCTCCGGTGGAGTTTCACTGGGCGCACCATGGATCATCTCGGGCTATAGTGAGGAAAATGAGTATCAGTGGGCAGTATTGATGAAGCTAAAGGTTTCTCTATAAGCATAGCCACTAGGCACAGGCCAAGTCAGTGCAATGGCAGCAAGGATGATGCACAAGCAAAGGCATCTACAGCAATCTGACAATAATTCTCCCCAAAATGATAGTCTTTCCCTACTTTTACATATCTTAGGTATTTGTGACCTATATCCACAGTTGCTCATCACAGATGATCAGGAATCCTGCACAGATATTGTGATGGTTCAAGTCATGTCCCATCATTTGTATAGTTAGAATTTAGGTAATTCCACTCTACTTTTAAATATTTCAAATCCAAGACTGTATCATCGTCAATTATAATTTATATGTAGAGGTCCATTTGAATTTTTTATTTTTATTTTTAAATGTAATATACCAATGGTTCTCAATGTGAGCCATATCCCCCCTCAAGAGGCCAAGTCATATTTCCAGGCATGTCCAGGGGCAGGATATCAAAGAGGTGAATGAGGCTCAGTAGGAGGTCATGAGCAAAAAAAGCTTGAGAGTCCTTGTTATATACCATCTGACTTGCAAAGACTCCTGATAGTTTACAATAGGCCTGCACAATTCATAGAAGAAAAGGAATCACAATGGATTTTTTTAACTTGCTATTGTATGCCACTCAGTCACACTCTTGTGAAATCATATTCTTGTGAAGTCGTGCTCTTTTGTAATCAGCAGCTTTATAAATATCATAGATAGATAGATAGATAGATAGATAGATAGATAGATAGATAGATAGATAGATAGATAGATAGATAGATAGATAGTTGATGTTCCAATCAGTTGTTTGGTAGAGCAGTATGACAATAGCAATGGAGCATTGTGTTTTTCAAAGTAATAGCAGTACTGGCAATCTTTGGAAGCAATGAATTTGAGTTTTCAAAAATGTTGTGCAGAACTGGTTTACAATATAACTCCATTAGCTATCCAGATGCTAGCTCCTGTTGAGTAATTTTAAGGGATCTACTCTTTCCTCTTTTTTATTGTTAATCTGGAGTTGGATTGGATAGTCCTATGTACTGTACAGTACAGAGAACATGTTGGGTAAGATAGTATCCACCACATTTAAGAAAGCAACATAAAATGTTATCATATTTTATTTTCCTAGTCAAGAAGTTTGTATACCAGTGATGGCGAACCTTTTAGAGACCGAGTGCCCAAACTGCAACCCAAAACCCACTTATGCATCGTCGGGTGCCGGGTGGGTGTGGCCCATTGGGTGGGTGTAGCCCATTGGGTGGGCGTGGCTGCAGTGGTAACGGCAGACTGGGTGGGACTAAAAAGTTCAATCAATCAATTCCAACTTTGCAAGATTTTCTTTTCCCGTGAGAAGTTGAAATTGACTGATTGATTGAACCTTTTTTTTTGCACACGGTGGCGGAGGCCTAAAGCGAAAAGGTTTTATAAAACCCAGCTGAAGGCCTAGGACTGGGACGACGGTGTGCGTGCCCACAGAGAGGGCTCTGAGTGCCGCCTCTGGCACCCGTGCCATAGGTTCGCCACCACTGCTGTATACTATTGAATAAGTCAGTCAAAATAATTTGTTCCATCAAAGTTTGTCACCTATTGGAGGCTTTTATGTCAGAAAACTGTATTACTCAAGAGGGTCCATTTCTACATGAAAAGCAGAATTTCTTAAAGAAAAGGATACTAACTTTCCATCTCCTCTGTGGGTTCTCCCTGGGCTCATTGATGATTGTGATGGGCAACCTGGAAGATGAGTCTCTGTGGTAGATTGGTTCATTGAAGGTTAAGGCTTCCTAAAGTCTATCTCTGGAATGGATTTATCAAGAGACTACAAACAACTCTAGCCTCAGAACAATGTGTTAAACCATGCCATTTCCCCCCTTGTCAATAATCTAATCTTAGGTTAACTTATAAATTAAGACCAAAGGTTATGCTTACTAATGACATACTAGAAGCTTATATCTTAAAAATAACTCAGATTTCTCTATGAAAAAATATTTTCAAAATGTAATCCCCTTAACTTTTAATATAAATAGGCCAGCTGGCTTATTTCAAAGCTTTTTCCTTCCTGACGTTGTCCTTAACTTAGAGACAGTGTGCAGAAGAGGGAGTGGAAACATGCACCAACATCCACCCTACTTGTCTTAAAGTGTAGTCTAAATATCTAGAGACTGTTCATTCTAAATGTTTAACATGCTCTTCC
The DNA here is from genome assembly GCF_001527695.2 of Protobothrops mucrosquamatus. Lineage (NCBI taxonomy): Eukaryota > Metazoa > Chordata > Lepidosauria > Squamata > Viperidae > Protobothrops > Protobothrops mucrosquamatus. The sequence goes on from NW_015386397.1 coordinate 5,633,811, forward strand.
TTCCTGAACATGAAACAAAATCAACAAAAGAAAAGTCTGTTGCTTTGGACTTTGTTCTGTCTTGTAGAAAGATGCCAGATTGTAAATTAACTCCAGAATGCTATACATGAATGTAGGTAGAGTTTGCTTTTTGTAACAAAGAATTTTTAATTGTTTTTGGATCATGTTTTTCTACATATTTTCAAAGTTTTCCCAAATGATTCTTCTTAAGATTTGGCAATTTTCTTCCATGCTTTCTCATCTCTCCATCTCACATATGTAATACAATTATAGCCATGAGATAATCTTATTGTAATAAATTCTCATTATCTCACCATAGTGTTATATCAATAAAGAAAAATAATGTTCTGAATAATCCAGAAGTTAATGTCAAAACAATATAATTGTTTTTATTCCTTTTTTCAAAGAGTTACTGGAATACACTGAGACACACCTAATTCCTAACACATAGGATGAAAAATCAATTTTAACTGGCAGCATGTGCAAAACAATTTTAAGATTTAAGAGGATGAAATATCAGATTTCTGTTGCTTTGGAATAGACACTATTTGCCTATGTCTCTGCAATGCCTGTGAAATCTATATATTTGTTCAGAAAAAAAATATAGACCTTTATAATGTGATTCTTGTATCAAATCAGCTGAAGACATTTGGTTGTTTAAGCAAAAGCCTTTTTATGCATGCTTCTTAGACTGTGTATTATTTTTTATATTATTGATTTTTGCATTATTTAATATAATTTTGTAAGCCATCCAGAATTGTTGTGATCCGTGAACGTATAAAATCAGACAAATAATATGATCTCATTCTGTCTATTCTATAAAAATTATATAGACTGTAATTGTGACCTGAAATGCACTGTATTTCAAGAACAAGAGAAAAGCTGTCTACATGAAACTAAATTTACAGTGCTAGATGAATGTATAAAAGGTAAATTGCACCATAATTTATTTTAATGATTTGTGGTATCAAGTATTTTCACTGTCAACATCAAACCATAGTGTGCAATACAATTTCCTTCAACTTCATTACATTGTTTTGTGGCATCCGCAAGTATGGCTGGTTATTGGGTTTTTATGATTTATGCTTGCTTCAAAGAGCCTTTAGTCCAACACAAGTGGCTGTCTGTGTTCCCCCCCCCCCACTTCTAACTATCTTATGGTGAGCACTATTAGGAAAAGATGCTTCCTTTAGTTCATCTCTATCGCAGTGGTGGCGAACCTATAGCACGGGTGCCAGAGGCAGCACGCGGAGCTCTCTCTGTGGGCACGCGTGCCGTCACCCCAGCCCCACCTCCCCCCGTGGCCCCCTCCTCACCAGCAGCCTCCCTGGATGAGAATCGCCCCTGGGTGCAGCCCACACAGCAGCACAGCCAAGGACATAGCCGGGCAGCAGGGACACGACTCCGCCCTCGCACCCCATAGTGTGCAGATGCTGCTGTGGGGTGTGGGCAGAGGGCGTGGCTGCCATGGTGCTGCAGGGCTGCCTTGGTGATCTTCTGCGGGCCATGGAGGTGGTGCATATCCCTGTGGGTGGGCGGGGTGAGGGGCGGGTGGGGGCGGAGCAGGCAGGGTGGGAGGTGGAGCAGGGGGGCGGTTTTTGGGCACTCGGTCTCTAAAAGGTTCGCCATCACTGTCCTATCCTATGAGCTAATTAATACTTGGGGAACTCAGTCTACTGCAACAATGCAAACTACATTCCAACAAGGCCGTTTTTCCAGCCAGGTATGCTTTAAAACAACAGCAATAGAAGCAGCAATTTATTAATAAACACCAGTATAATTTACTCTATATGAGACACCACCAAGAAATAACATTATGCATTTTTTTAAGAGTTACGGGAAGGAGCTAATCTTGGAAATATTTTGCAAGAAGCCAATGATTTTTGTGAGATGCTGCACTGAGCTAAATTTTCTAAGCATCTCTTGGGAAACTTTTACATCAAGGCCGTGAATGATACTGAAAATAGACAGAAGAGAACAATCCCACAGCTGCCCCCCAAGGGAAGACACAGCCATGGCCTTATAGGGATTTGTGTATTTTAATTGGGGGTTTTTTTTATGCTGAAGGGCAGAAGGTTATTTGTCAAAATCTGCCTGCAGCATTCAAGGAAATTCAACTGTTCTTATAAAGAGGCTGCTATGCTACAATAAATTCATGCTAGTCTTTATAACCGTGCACTTGCATACTAATAGAACCTCTTGTGGTTTGGGCTTATTCAAAATGGCTAAGTCTACAACTCTGGCTTTGAATATCAGAACTTGGGAAAGAGGGGGTGGGGAGGTAATAATTCTGCACTAGATGCTTCCTTTGGGCACTGGATTTTGCTGGATTCAAGACAGCACTAGGTTCTTATGGATTCTCTTATACATTTGCTTTTCATACCTGTAAGAAAATTAATGCTGGCTTCTCTTATAGTATGACTAGATGGATAAAAATATTGGCAGATATAAAGGACAGATTTCAAAGTTTAGTACAATAGCAGCGCAGTATGTGGATTCATGGAACAGCATGAAACATGGAATATGGAAAGTCCCAGTGTTTTTTGCATTTAACCATTTTTGTTCTCCTGGAAGAGAGAAATGTGCTAGATGCTGACATTGACACAGCTGAACAAGTGGCATTAGAACTGAATGGTAACTCTGATATGGACCGCTCTGGAAATTCCTGCAGAAAAATTGTTTTCCATTACTATGTATATTTCATCTTTATTTTAGAGAATTGTTTTGCTTATTTTTCAAAATTGTGTCAGTAAGATATTTTTAAATATATGTGCAAAACAAAAATCTGGCAAGACGATGGTGAACAAAATTAATGAGTTCCAATACTGCTTTGAAAAATGCTAAGAGATTTGCCCCCACAAATGAATAAAAATTAAGGAGAAACAAAAATGCAGAACTATGCAAACAAAAATTATTAATTCATCTGGAAAAATGCTACAAGTACTTGGAAAGTTTGGAGCATCACTTAATTGCTCTCAGCCACCAAAAGAAGAAAGCAAACATCATTCTTAGGATATAATAACAGAGGTACTCATAAAATGTAATTACACAATGTGATTTATTCAGAAAAATCATTTCCAGAAAAACTGCCACACCCTTATTCTCTTTTCACAAAGAAGTGATCCACGCATTAAATGTTAAATTCTCTACACATTCTCAGGTATTTCAGTGCACATTTGAAAACACAACTGTGAAACTCAGGCAAATTGTTATTAGCAAAGCAAATACTTTTATCATGGCTCTTCAGTGTGCCGTAATGAACAAAGTTTCTTTCAAAACATTACTGAGTGGCAAACACTAGTTGATAATTATATAAATGTGTAAATAATAAAGAACATGACGAGAAATTAAAATTATATGAAAAATATAATGACTTAAATTTGTTCTTCTGCACACCTATTAAAAGTGTAGTTGTCTTGACTACTTTTGTATCAAGCCATCCTTCTTAAGTATAGCTTAATAGATGTCCAGCTCCATTGTTATGACTGACTTCAGATAATGTTGCACAGATTGTCCTCATTTAGTGCCTGTCTTGTACAGTGATCCTTCACTGTTATGACAATGATGCAAAAGTAACTTTGCAACCAATGCCCACATTTATGATCTTTGCAGGGAGGAAAAGGAAAACTGAAGTAAGATTGTAAGCACAGTCACAGTTTTACTTAGCAACCGCTTCATTTAATGACTGAGTTGCTGAACTAAGATTACCTGTATAGGCAAGTTTTGATGGGTTTTGCCCTAAATAAATAATGATTGCAATCCTATTATGTCAAGAGAAGAGAATGAATAAATAAACAAATAATCCTAACTTTCCTACATTTCAATCCTCAGTGGAGGTGGAATAGAAGTTGTCTTCTATTTTGAAAATACCAGGTTCCACTTAGGCCCCTTGAGCTCCTGTGTTATTTGCTTTAAGCAATAACAGAAGTACACTTTAAGATATTCACAGGATTACACCTAGAGAAATAACTGTTTTAATAACTTCTAAAAAGTTATGATGTGTTCAACTGATGTGTTCAACAGTATATTTCTTCCAGGATCAAGGCATCAACCTGGTTTGCCAGCAATTCAATTTTGCCCCATGAATATACATATTACTAACACCCTCTTAAATGTTCAAATCATGTTATAGGTCCCAAACTTGTTTGGTTGGGAACATATTCAGAGTGGTGCAAGCCCTATAGCTACAATTCAGAGAACATTAGTATGTTAGCAGCATGGCTTAATCCCCAGCCCAAACAGTAATCACTGCCAGAGCTATTCTGAAACAAAACACACTGTGTCAGGCAGGGCGAGAAGCATCCAAAGCAACAGCAAAGACTGAGGCTGATATTTTTTAAAAAGCCTCTTTGAAAGGAAATCTATCCTCCTTTTTTGTATAAAGAGAAAAGTTGTGTTGCAAAAAAGCAAAGTTCTAGAAAATATCAATCAGCAGCTTTTCCCATCACCCAAATGGTCAGTTGTGATTCTTGCACTATGATGAATCTATGTGGCAAAGTTAATTCTGCAGTTATCTTTAGCTTGCCAGCTCTCTACTCACTCTGAAATAATTACAGTTTAATCATTGGTTCTACTGTTTTTTGTAGTATACAAAAGCCATCATTCTATTATCGTTTACTCTTATAACAACACTATTTTCTTCATTGTAATAAATAAAGCTAATGGGATTGGGAAAAATCCCAAATCATTTTATTTCTATTTATGTATTTATTATTTTTACAAATACCTCAAGGTGGCATACATATCCAACATACCTTCTTTCTATTTTCTCCACAACAACCTTGTGAGGTGGGCTGGGCTGAGTATGATTGGCCCAAATTCACCCATCTGCCTTTCATGGCTAAGGCAGGACTTGAACTCATGGTGTCCCACTTTCAAATTGAGCCTATGCACAAATAAGTACACAAAATCTACACTCTTAATTCTTGATTAGATATTAAATTACACTTTATATGCATTTTATATAGAGATTTTTTTAAAATAATCCAGCTAAGAATGTTTCCATATTGCAGGTTATCATTTCTATTAGTCTCATATTTCAGATGTAACGCTGAACATTATTTGCTTTAATGCCATCTCTTAGGGAGTACTTTGGTGTGATTTACGAACTTGCAGTCTAACTTCTAGCACAGCCACTATCAGATTCATTAACATAATGAGTATGCTATGCCTATTTCAAAATCCAATATACCAAGCAAACAAACAAATCTATTCTATAAAATCTGGAAAGTTATGTTCCACAGTATGACATTTTTTTCAAAATCAGGCTGTTCTATAGCAATCCAAGATAATTTTGTCATAAGTTTAGGGGAGGCAAACTTTAATACTTGTAAAGTAATGATATAGACTGATTTTAAAATGTTTTTATTCCTTCCTTTTATTTTCTCCATTTTTTATCCGATGAGCTCTGAAACTCTATTTCAGTGATTTCCAATTAAGAATAATTTTTAACTTTGTTGAATTGAGTTCATATAATCTGGAGTATTCCTGCCTTTGAGGCATGATATAATTGAGAATGTTCAAGACATGAATCAGTGGGTTATATCAGTCAACTATTTGCTGGATTCCTCAAACAGATATAACCCAATCTCCTTGCATGTTGTGGTAGTAAAAATGCAACTATATTTTGCACATTTCAACCTCAGGTAGAAAAGAAGCTCAGCTGAATTTTTTTAAAAAAATTGTCCCAATAATATGACTTAATCTATGATTAATTAATTAATCTTAATTTAATTTATGATGCCCTGTTTTTCTTTATACAGACTATAAAAGCTTAGACTATCAGAGAAAAGGAAGACTGGCTTGAAATTACATGTTTTTGTTTGTTTGATATTAACAAATTTAAAGCTGGCCAGGAAATATGAGACAGAATTGTGTGTGTGTGGAAGGGGAGGGAACTACAATGCAGAACAAAGCTGCTTTTCACCAAAGTGGCAAAGAATTCTAGGACATAAAGACAAGGACAAAATAATATTACATCAGGAAACATAACTTTATGCTTGTTACCATCAAAAAGTACAATTTATACAGTATTCTCTGCAACACAACTTCTCTGCAAAGTGGCAATAAGGCATAGAGATTTCTTTCCTAAACGAAGTTAATATGACTATTTGAGAAACTTAAAAAAAGATTTCCAATTCTGTAACTATTAATGAGAAAGGTTGGTTCCCTTCTGTTATGAAACAATTAAAAATCTCTCTCTCTGATTTTGATCAAATTCCTCCATGGTTTAAATGGGCATGCAGGCCAATTTTGGAATCTTAGCAAAATCTTGGGCAGTGAAACATGTATAGCATTCAGTCCTTTTTCTCTCCAAGATTTCAGAAATGGGATAACTTTTGAAGGTGCAATATATAGTGTTTAGTAACAAAGAAGCTTTGGAAAGCTCTATACAAAAAAGAAAGAGGCAATAATCTGTTTTGGCACTGTTAAAGGCCAACTATAAAAAAGTAAATAGATGAGATTAAATGGCCTCTTACCTGGTAGATCATGACTTTAAAATTCCTACGCTTCAGCAATTCCGTCTCATTGGATTCTAACTTCTTGATTTGTCCAGCTTGTTTTTCCAGATTTTGTCGGACAGTTTTCACATTAACACTGACTTTACGGACTTTCTCCAACATCTTATTGACTGTATTGCTGGTAGTGGTGTGGGCTTTGGTGAGCTTAGCCAGTTCTCCCTGGATGCTGGCCACTACACCATCCATTTCTTGCTGTCTCTCTTCCAATTGAGTCTGGGTCAGCTGAATCTGATCCACAGCCCCAATAATCTTGTCCAAAAGGGTAAGCACCATAACACCATTGATCTGGTCAGATTTAATGGGTTCCTCAGCAGCTGGCTCCTCTGAAGCCTCAGATACAGTTGGCTGCTCGACGATATGGAGGGTGGTGTCTGCCATGGTCACTTAAGAGTTCTGACTAGGAAAATCTGGAGAAGCTTGACACTGTAGTGACAAGACAGAGGAGTGAAGGCTGAAACTGAGATCTCTCAGTTCTGGGAGACCAGCCAGAAGCCAAGAGCTGAGCGTGTGGATTTATGCTTCAATTGAAATGGTACAATCCTTGCAAAGCTGTCAGGGGAAACTGTCCTGCAAAATTTTCCAGGCTCTGAGGCCATTGGTTGACTCCACCTCAACTGAAGGAAAGGACGCTCTTGCCAAATGCCTTGTTGACCCACCCCTTTTTTTCTACAATGATTAAAATAGTTGGAGAGAAGGCAACAGCTTTAGCATGTGAGCACAGGCAATGTTTGAGCGTTTGCTCACTCCCTCACAGAGGAATGCAAAAATCTAAACTCCAACAGCCTCTGCTGCTTAATAGGTGGTGGGAGGGCAATGATTTCTTAGCAAAATTTTTCAGGAATCTAGAGGGAGGAGGGGGACAAATATTCTGTACAAAACTGATAATGGAAAAACCACCTACTCTGTGAATATCAGTGAATATGTAACAGTGGCTCGATGGGAAACAGCTGCACGGAAGAGTACAGCTGGGATAACCCAGAAATTTCTGCGTTGAGCCAGGCCAGCTTAAAGTTTCATATTTCCTTTTAAAGGCATTCAGTGACAGTTTAGGACACACACACAGCTTGGATCACTCAGCATACACAACTGGTAATACAACTGAATTCAGCTGTGCTAGAGATACGTGGTCAAAACAGCATGCACATACAGCTCCAATGTACTTCAGAAACGTCTATCTGGATTAAAAATGAAACTTTTTGGTGCAAAAAAACTAGCTAGTTATATGGCATAGGCTTGTTGTTTAATGTACAGTATTTATTAACTGTTGTCTGCAACAGCAGTTGCCATTTTATGGAGATGAAGCAATTCTGGACTAGTAACTTGCCATAAACAAAACTGAGGATTATTCTGCATGCTTTCCAATGTGATCAAATGTTATGGGTCTCATGGAGAAACTTCTCTTTAATTCAAATGAAAGCTGTATGAGTGGAAATGAATTCCATAATGATCATGAATGTATGAACATATCAGAATACAAAGAAAAGTTCTTGATTTAGGTGGGATATTTTCATTATTTAGACCAATGTAGA